>NC_060270.1:57009531-57112842 GCF_021613505.1 Equus quagga
ATTACATATAAACCAATTAGTTACTTGTACTCTTTTATAGACATGGATTAATTAAATGAGGAAAAGTACCTTGCATATTGGAACAATTTCCACAGAAAAAGTGCTTTTGTAATTGTACGTGTTACTATGGATATCCTGAGAGATCAGTCTCTGTGAGGCTTTGTATCTATTAAGAGAAAAAGTTAATAGCAATAAAAAGGCAAAGGTCCTTACTCGAATAGTTTGGAGAATATTGATTATTTATCAAATCAAATCACCACTGTCCAAGGTCTGAGATTCCTGATGTCTGCCGTGGTGAAGCCTGATTTCATCCACTTACATTTCAAAACCTTCACCAATCTGACTGCACCCTACCTATTTTCACCTTTATCTACCAAAAACCTCTAAAACGTGCCCTTGGTTCAGACCTATCTCGTCTATATATGGTATCCAGTAAAAGCCACACTAATGCCCACCACAAGTCTTTGTTCACACTAATCTCACCTTTCAACAGAAACTCCACCTTTGACAATTTCTCATTTCAGGAGCTTAAGTCCTTCCTCCTCCATGAAGCTTCTCCCCAAAACCCTCTACCCCCATCTCTCTTTTTCTCTTATTTAAATACATTCAATCAATGTATTCATTCAATTCAATTCAAGTACTACAGTGCTTATTATCACAGGATGAGGTCTAGCTCCCCAGAGCCTTACATGCTGTTTGGCTAACTCTTAAGGTGGCTAATCCAATAACTCCTTGCCAACTGTGTAAGTATTCCTACCACAATTTTAAATGTTTTAACATAAGAGAAGTTGTCTAAGCCTGAAGAATGGATATGATCTACATCCACATCCATGGTTCACAACATACCTACAGGGAACTGTACATTGAAGAAATTCTACCATCTTCTGAGCATGTTGTTTTGAGGAATAATAGAAATCCAGACCATCTTTAAAAAAAAAAAAAAAAGCATATGAAAATAATTCTGCAAAATAAGATTTTCCTCAATTAACATGACTATATCAGAAATTAAATAAACAACCAAATTATTAGGAAAATATAAAAAATATTACACTGCAGTCATAACAGATTAGGGATAATACATCACTTAAGACTTGTGTGACAAAAGGATAGACAAATGCTAACAAAAGAAAACAAGATTCACAATTTTAATTTCAGACAAAATAAAAGTCAAGGTCAAGGGGGGAGAGAAAAACACTAAACAGAACAAAGAAGGATATTTTATGTACTAAATGGAACAATCTACCAAAAAGACAATAGGAATGCATCTAATAACACAGCACTGAGATGCAGAAAACAAAAACTATTAAAAAGAAAAGAAGAAATTAACAAATGTTAAAACATGCACAATCATTGTGGGGAACTAGTATAAGACTATCAATACCAAAATAACTAAACTGACCAAAAACAAGAAGGATACACAGAACTTGAATAAGCAACTATCAAGGTTGATTTAATTGCGATTATAAAACATGGTCCTAAGAAAGAATATATATTATTTCCAAAAACTTATAGAACATTCATAAAATCATCATGTACTAGGATTAAAGAAAAAACTCAAGACGGCTGGCCCTGTGGCATAGTGGTTAAGTTTGGCACATTCCACTCGGTGGCCCAGGTTCGTGGGTTTGGACCCCAGGTGCAGGCCTATACCACTCATCAGCCATGCTGTGGCAATGACCCACACAGAAAATAGAGGAACACTGGCACAGATGTTAGTTCAGGGATAATCTTCCTCAAGAAAAAAGAGGAAGTTTGGCAACAGATGCTAGCTCAGGGTGAATCTTCTTCAGCAAAAAAAGAAAAAAAAAATCACTTCAATAAATTCCAAATGGTAGAAATTACTAGATATTATCCAATCACAATGCAGAAGCATTAAAAATCAGCAACAAAGGGATAACTAAAAGCAAACCTACCTAAGAAATGTTTACAGATATTCTTCCAAACAACTCAGCTAACTAGGAAACTAAAATAACTCAGAATAGCCAAAACAATTTTGAAGATGAATGAAGTTGGGAACTTACACTTCCCAATTTCAAAACTTGACAACTCTAAGCAATCAAGACAGGGTAGTACTGGCATAAGAATAGATAACAGACCTATTGAACAGACTTGAGAATCCACAAATAAACCCTCACATTTACTGTCAATACATCTTTGACAGAGGATCCAAGGCAATTCATTGAGAAAGGATGGTCTTTTCACTGGGAAAACAGGATATCCACATGGAAAAAGATGAATTTAGACCCTTATCTCACCCCATGCACAAAAACTAACCCAAAAAGGTTAGAGATAAATATAAAAGCTAAAACTATAAAACATTTGAAAGAAACAGGAGAAAAATCTTTGTGACATTGATTAGACAAGAGTTCTTAAACATGACACCCAAGCAGGACAGATAAAAGAAAAAAACTGATAAATTGGTTCTCAAAATTTAAAACTTCTGCAATTCAAAAAGACACCACTAAATGCAGGCATCACACTTCCTGATTTCAAAATATATTACAAAGCTCCAGTAATCAAAACAGTATAGTACTGACATTAAAACAGCCCTACAGACCAATGGAACAAAACAGAGAGCCCAGAAATCAATCTATACATTTATGGTCAACTGATCTTCAACAAGGGTGCCAAGAATACACAGTGGAGAAAGGACAGTTTCTTCAACAAATGGCGCTGGGAAAACTGGATATCCACATGCAAAAGAATGAAATTGGACCTTTGTCTTACACCATATACTAAAATCAACTCAAAATAGATTCAAGACTCAAATGTTAACTCTTGGAAGAAAATACAGGGGAAAAGCTTCATGACATATCAATGATATGTCATATGTCATAGCAATGATTTCATAAATATGACACCAAAAGCATAGGCAAAAAAATGAAAAACTGGGACCACATCAAACTAAAAACCTTTCGCACAGCAAAAGAAACAACCAACACAGTGAAAAGGCAACCTACAGAATAGGAGAAAATATCTGCAAACCCTATATCTGATAAGGGGTTAATCTCCAAAATATATTAGGAACTCCCACAACTCACTAGCAAAAAACTTAATAACCCAATTAAAAAATGGGCAAAGGAACTATATAGACATTTCTCCAGAGAAGACATACCAATGGCCAACAGGTATATAAAAAATTTTCAATGTCACAAATCTTCAGGGAGATGCAAATCAAAACCACAATGAGATATCACTTCACACCTGTCAAGATGGCTATTATCAAAAAAAAGAAAGGTAAGCATTGATGAGGATTGGGAGAAACTGGAACCCGTAACGCAAAATAGTGCAGCCCCTATGGAAAACAGCATGGAGGGTCTTCAAAAATTTAAAAATAGAACTACCATAATGTGATCCAATAACCCCACTTCTAGGTATTTATCCAAAAGAACTGAAATCAGGATCTCAAAGAGCTATTAACATTCCCATGGTTTTTTGTTTTGTTTTGTTTGTTTTGAGGAAGATTATCCCTGAGCTAACTACTGCCAATCCTCCTCTTTTTGCTGAGGAAGACTGGCCCTGAGCTAACATTCATGGCCATCTTCCTCTACTGTATACGTGGGACACCTACCACAGCATGGCTTTTGCCAAGTGGTGCCATGTCCGCACCCGGGATCCGAACCAGGTGAACCCCGGGCAGCCGAGAAGTGGGACGTGCGAACTTAACCGCTGCGCCACCAGGCCAGCCCCACAATCCCATGTTTATTGCAGCACTATTCACAACAGCCAAAATGACGGACATTCAGGTTGTTTCCACAGGAGATGAATGGATAAAATGTGGTATATACATACAATGGAATATTATTCATCCTTAAAAGGGAAAGAAATTCTACAATCTGCAACAACACAGATGAATTTTGAGGACATTAGGCTAAGTGAAATAAGCCAGTCACAGAAAGACAAATTCTGCATAATTTCACTTACATAAAGTATCTAACAGCATCAAAGAGTGGAACTATGGTTGCCAGGGGTTGAGAGGAGGGTGAAATGAGGAGTTACTAATTAATGAGCATAAAGTTTCAGTTAAGCAAGATGAGTAAACTCTAGAGATCCGCTGTACAACACTGTACTTACAGTCAACAATAATGTATTATACACTTAAAAATTTGTTAAGAGGGTAGATCTCATGTTAAGTATTCTTACCACAACTGGAAAAAAAAAGATACCATGAAGAAAATGAAAAGACAGGCTATAGACTAGGAAAAAGCATGTGCAAATCATGTATGCGATAAGGGGTTTGTACCCAGAATATATTAAAAAGAACTCTTACAACTTAATAAGACAAACAATCCAACTGAAAAATGGGCAAAAGATTTGAATAGCTATTTCACCAAAAAATATACAAGAATGGCTAATAAGGTCATGAAAAGATAATCAACATCATTAGTCATTAGGGAAATGCAAATTAAAACCATGATGAGATGCCACTTCACAACACACTCTGGAATAGCCATAAACAAAAAGAGACAATAACAAGTGTTGGGGAAGATATGTAGAAACCGGAACCCTCAAACATTGCTGACGGGAATGTAAAATGGTACAGCCACTTTGGAAACAGTCTGGCAGTTTCTTAAAAAGATAAACATAAATTTACCATATACTCAGCAATTCTACACCTAGGTATGTACTCAAGACAATAAAATAGCTGAGATGTTTGCTGAGAATAAAAGAAATAGCAATGGCTAGTGGATAAAGGTAGCCATAAATACCACCTAGAGTCAATATGGTACTCAGAAGAAAATCTGTAACCTTAAGCATATTTATTAGAAACTGAAAGAAACAAACTAAGCTTTCAATTAATTCAAATAAAACTAAAGAAAGTAGAGGAAAAAAAATGTTTGTAACTATGTATGGTGATGGTAACTACAATTACTGTGGCGATCATTTAAGAACATATACAAATATTGAATCATTATGTTGTACACCTGAAACTAACAGAATGTTATATGTCAATCATATATCACTAAAAAAGTAAATTTTTAAAAAGTAGAAGGAATTAGTAATAAAAGCAAAAATTAAGAAAAAGGAAAAACTAAGACTTTCCTGATAAAACTAAAGCTAGTTCTTTGAAAAAACTAACACAATAGACAAAACTTTGGCAGCCCTGATGGGGTGGTGAGGGAAGATGAGAAAAGACATTAGAACAATAAAGAGGACATAACATAGTTAAGGATGAGAGTTAACATTATGATATATATATATACATACTACATTCAATTTTATGCCACAAATGTGAAAAGCTAGATGAAATGGTTTATTTCTTTGGAAAACGCTATTAAAATTGATTCAAGAAATAGAATATCTGAGAGACTAATATCCTAATAAAAGAAATTGAAAAACCTTTACTCCTCGCCCCATACCAAACAGGATGGCTTAACAGGCAAGTTCTCAGAAAACTTTAAGAGGCTGATAAACACTAGGTAGAAAGAGAGTAAACTTTCCAACTCTTTCAATGCCACTAACATAACTGATAGCAAGACTGGATAGAACAGCTTAAATATGTACATAATTACATATGCATTCATATCAAACAAAAATCTCAAATACTATACTTAGGGGTGAAACATAGAAACATGATAACGCCTGATACCTTACCACTCAATGCTATTCGCCACTCCTAGCCAAATAGAAAAAGAGAAAGGAAAAGACAAGGGACAAAATACTGCAAAAGAAGAAAGAAAACTATCAATTGTTTGCAGATAACTGTTTGCCTAGAAAATAAAGAATATCAACTGAAACTATGAGTGATATTAAGAAATTTCAGAAAGATCAATATATAAAATCAAGAGCTTTCCAATTAATCAATTAGAAAATCTGATGAAAAAAGTTGCCATCCACAAGAACAAACAGTATAGAATAGCCAAAAAACCAACAAGAAATACTCAAAATACTTATGAGGAAAACTATAAAATGCCACTGAAGTAGAGAAAAGAACTGAATAAACATGATTATGAGCCAAGCATGGTACTAATAATTCTATGAGGTAGGTGCTATCATCATCCTATTTTATTGATGGGAAAACTGAGGCTCAGAGAAGTTAATTAACTTGCCTAAGGTCACACAACAAAAAACTGGTGGGACAGAGTCAAATCCAAAAAATTTGGTTCCAGAATCCATGCTCTTACTCAGTATCAACCAAGTTTTGCAAAAATACTAGTAAGGGAACACATATCATAAAGCATAATTTACAAAGTATGCAGAAACAGTAAGACAAAATAAGCCTGAGGTGAACCATGTATATAAACGAATTTAGTACATACAAGGAGATATTTCAACTCAGTGGGGAAAGGATAAACTATTCAGCAGACAGGTATTGAGATAATGCAAGCTAACCTTCTGGGAAAAACTCCTACCAGGTAAGATTAAAGATCGAAAAGTAAAACAAAAACTATAATTTACTTTTTTAAAAATAATCTTGGGAGTATAGAAAACTGTCCTATGTAAGACACAAAAGTCATAAACCACAGCTACATAACTAAGAAATGAAAAATTCAAATGATAAAAGACGTAACTATAAGAAAGTATCTGCTCTCTCAGGCTCATGCTCAAACGCATGCTAGCCCGCTCTCTCTATGCGCACACACATAATGAGATCAATATCTTGAATAAGACACAAAATAAATGAGGAAAAAACAGATACATGAAGAACAGACAATTCACATTAGAGATAAACATTATGGCTAATACACATATAAAAATGTTAACCCTCGTTAGTAATCAAGAAAATGCAAATTAAAACCAGATGCCATTATTTTCTTCTAACGTTAGAACAGCAAAACTTAGAAAGGCCAATACAATCTTATGCACTGTTGGCAAGTGTGTGGAAAATGGAAACTCTCACAAGTGATGGGACCGTAAACTAACATGATTTTGGAAGACAACCTAGCAATACATATAAAAACTGAATATTTTCATACTTTTGCCTAGTAAGTTCAATTCCTGAACTCAATCTCACAGAAAAATCACTGAATATGCATAGGATATTTATTACAATGCCGTTTGTAGCAGTAAAAAAATGGAACATCTTGTAAGCCAATCAATAAGGAATAACTAAATAAATATACATTAATTAATGAATACACACACACTGGTTAAAAATAATGAAATAGGACTATACGCAATGACACGGAAATGTTTCCAAATATACTACGTAAGATGGCAGTCACAGAATATTACAGAACGATCCCAAATATGGGGGAAACCAACACTAACGATTTACATACAGAGCACATATTGTACTATCTTGTTTTAAGGGCTACCTCTGGGGATAACAAGCATACAAATGGGACATAGCAGTCCTTTATACATGCTTCTATGTTTAAATTTTTACGATTATTATGATTTTAAAAACAAAGTCACAAATAACCAACCAAACAAAAGATTCATTTAAATCAAACCAAGAACCAGTAGGGGGAAGAAAAGAGATTGATTCCTCTGGAAGAAAAAAAAGGTTGCTAAACTTGTAACATTTTTGGTTTTGAAAGTGACTACAAACGTATATCCCAGAATGTATGCAAGTCTTTGCTACAAAAAAAAAATTCTGTGTGAGTATATTTCTGTGAGTATATACTGTGTGAGAATATAGTGTTTTGCTTCCTTAGCTAGAATATTTGAATCTCCTTAATCCCAAAAGTGTTACTCAAAACAAAGTTACTCAGAACAAGCGTGTATTTTTGCCTGGTGGCTAACCACACACAACCAGGTACTACTTCAAACAGGCAGCAAGGTACCTTACCTACAAGAAGTATTCACTAAACTGTGTTTCACCAATTTAGACTGTTAACCTTATACGTACTGGTAATGCACTCAGGTCAGAGAGAAAGCTTAAAAGATTTTCTCCAGGTGACATAACTGATAATCACTTTCCCCCTATTTAAGGACCCAAGACCAACTTCTGAGCACTTTGGCCAAGACATACAAGATAAACGAATTAACAGATCAATAAGTTAACAGGGAAACTCAGGTTTTATGTTTTGTTTTCTTTTAAAAGAAACAAATTTTTAGTTTTATTTTTTTCCTTTTTTCCCCCAAATACCTCCAGTACATAGTTGTATATTTTTAGTTCTGGGTCCTTCTAGGTGTGGCACGTGGGATGCCGCCTCAGCATGGCTTAATGAGCTGTGCCATATCCGTGCCCAGGATCTGAACCAGTGAAACCCTGAACCACCAAAGTGGAGCATGCAAACTTAACCACTCAGCCACAGGGCCAGCCCCAGAACTCAGTTTTAAAATAAGGAATATAGGGGCTGTCCCCCAGGTGGCATAGTGGTCAAGCTCAGCATGTTCCACTTTGGCAGCCCAGGGTTCGTGGGTTCGGATCCTGGGCACAGACCTACACCACTCATCAAGCCATGCTGTGGCAGTGACCCACATACAAAACAGAGGAAGACTAGAGTGGATGTTAGCTCACTGACAATCTTCCTCAAGCAAAAAGAGGATTGGCAACAGGCATTAGCTCAGGGCCAATCTTCCTCATCAAAAAACAAAAATAAAAAATAAGGAGTGTAATATAAGAATTTGGTCATTCCTTCAAGAACAGCTCTCTCTAAACCTGTTCTTTAGAGACTAGGAAAATAACATACATGTCCACCAGTAGCAAGCACCATCTAAAAATATTAAACTTTAGCAAGAAACTTAAGAGTTTGCTAAAGAATATTTATGTTTTCTACTATTATTTAAAGATATATTCATCCATCACTAGCATGTATAAGTGTGGTACATCAACAGTAAATGCTGAGATATAACACACTCTAAGAAGCCATTATAAAACTAAATGCAAAATTTTTTAATTCCATCTTCAAGAAATCTAGTTAAATCATTTGTACATCACTGTTTATTATTACTGAGTTTAGGCTTCTGATTTAATGTATGCATCACAGATGCCTCTAGCCATCTAAAAAACAAAAATATTACAAAAGAACTTACAGATGTCAAAAATAATTTTCTTCCAGTCAGAAACTGATCTCTGCATAAAACAAGTTTTTAATGAGCTTTCTATCATAGCATTTTACTTTCCATTAACGTAGCTACATACTGGTTTACTCAATCGGCAGCTACTTGGTGTAAATTTAAATTAAAATAGAAAAAAATTAAAAATTCAGTTCCTTTGTAGCACTGGTCACCTTTCAAGTATTCAATAGCCACACACAGCTAGTGGCTACCATACTGGACAGTGCAAAAGAACTAAGATTTTTTTTCTCTCTAACAGAAAGTTCTTTCGGACAGTACAGGAAAAAACGCTCCACAGGTCAGCTGAAATAAAATTCTAACATCACTTCAAATGCTTTTAAATTTTAACTCACCATGAATCTCTTTGATACGAAGTGTATTCTGATGCATTCCATATTTCAAAATCAACTGTTCCAGATAGTAGAAAGTTTTTTTGTGCAAAGTCTAAACACAAGTGCATTATTAGATTAATAGGTGAAATGGAAAGAAAGGCCGTCAATAGACACAGCACACTGAACAGTCTTTGAGGTTATGTGAAAGCCTACAGTGACCTATTTCTACAGGGAGACGCTCCACACACCTACACCACCCCTGGTACGGAAGGATCTGCACAGAAGGGAAAGGAGGAGGTTTTACCAGCTATTTATGACTGACAAAGAGAAAATACAAGATGGAGGAATCACTCATCATCATTCTCTCATTACCTTTTGCCGGACTTGAACCACAGTCTTCCAGAAATCCTTAGCTTCTACTCTATGGCAATCTCCACACATTTGGGGCTGAACAACATAATCCACCACAAACACTTGCTGAAGGATAGCACCATTCATCACCTGATAAAGAAAACAATCACACTCCTTCATTCTTTCCTTTCTGTTTAACAACAAATATTTTTCTTAAAAGAAGATGCTTTAGTGGCCAGCCCAGTGGCAGAGTGGTTAAGTTCACACACTCTGCTTCGGCGGCCGGGGGTTCACTGGTTCGGATCCTTGGTGTGGACCTAGCACCACTCGTCAAGCCACACTGTGGCGGCATCCCACATACAAAACAGAGGAAGATTGGCACAAATGTTAGCTCAGGAACAATCTTCCTCAAGCAAAAAGAGGAAGATTGGCAACAGAAGTTAGCTCGGGGCCAATCTTCCTCACCAAAATAAAAGAGAAGAAGATGCTTTAATATTTAACTTAAAATATTTTTCCATAAATGCTTTGAAGACATCAACAATAAATCAGTTATATTTAAAGTCATAAGTTATACTATTTCAAGAAAGACATACAGGTTTAATTTGCAGGATCTATTAGATTAACATTTCAAATTTACCTTTAGCTGAAGAGGTTGTAAGAATATTCTTTGAAGAATTTTGATATCTATGTGTGTGTGTCTATGTGTAAAATTCATCCTCAAAAAAAAAAATAAGACAAAAAAAAAAAACTCTCAAAAAAGAAAACAATCCTTAACTTAATTGTTCCCAATCATAGCTTAATCATCAGAAATCACCTGGGAAGCTTTTTAAACATATAGATTCCAACTCATATCTAGTTGAACCCAGTTTGGTTCAGTTACTGTGAGTCATGATGATCAGCCAAGTTTGAGAAGCACTGCCTTAGCTCACGTTTTTACTTCAATCTTTTTCCTAAAGAAACTAACTGAAAAGATTATCTTAGCCCACTAACCATGAGCAATAGCTTCTGCAAACAAAGGGTTAAAATTAAGAGTGTATTCTTTTCCTTTTAAGCTGTTGAAGCCAACCTACCAATAGCCACTCATTTGCACCAACAGCCCCTCATGTGCACTCCCTACACTTTAACCATGCTGAGAAAATTACATATAGCTTACCTCTTTCTGAATAGTTAGTTTAACTTTAAGTCTCTTAGAATGGGGCTCAGTCCAAACAAAGGCAGCATCTACAAGCCGTACCTTCAACAAAACACAAACAAGAAGCAACATAAGTTCCAATCTGAGGAGAAAAAAGATGAAAGAACAATTCATTGGTAAATGGATTTCATAAGATGCTTAAGGAATCTGTGATTAACATCACTACCCAACACCACCAATAAAAAAAAAGATTTATCAGCAGAGATACAACAACAAAAATCGCGAATAAGGACAATCTGATGACTATTTTAATACAACTGGAATAATTCAAGCAAAAAGTAAAATATTTGCATAGGAAAAAAACATTTTTCCCTAAAAAAAAAGTGCACTGTTTTTTGAATGGAAATTGTACTTTCCAGAAGAAAACAAAGACCTGGTAACCTCATCATCTACTAGAAATCGCATGAGCAAAAGTATATACTTGGAGGGAAAGAAAGCCTCAAAAGTAACTATAAATACTTCAAATTAGTCACAAACTCACAACATTAAAAACAGAATTATTTCTGGGACCAGCAGGGTGGCGCAGCAGTTAAGTCCGCACGTTTTGCTTTGGCGGCCCAGGGTTTGCCAGTTCGGATCCCGGGTGCGGACATGGCACCACTTGGCAAGCCATGCTGTGCTAGGCGTCCCACATATAAAGTAGAGGAAGATGGGCACGGATGTTAGCTCAGGGCCAGTCTTCCTCAGCAAAGAGGAGGACTGGCAGCAGATGTTAGCTCACCGCTAATCTTCCTCAAAAACAAAAACAAAACAGAATAATTTCTAACAACAATAACTCAGGAAGGTGAAAGAGATGGAACCTGCTTAGGTTAATGGAGATAAGAGACTATGAAAAAATAGACTATTTCATCTATGAGATCTTTTATACAAATGTCATGGTAACCACTAAACAAAAAATTAGAGTAGAGCTACAATTCACAAAAATTGAGAAAACTGAGAAAACCTCCTCAGAGAACCACCAAAATGAAATGGCAGCCAGAAATACAAAGGAAGAGAAACAATGGAAACATAAAACCAAAGAACAAGAGATAACATAGCAATATTAAGCCCTCAAATATCCATAATCACTCTAAACGTAAATGAGTTGAATTTCCCAATCAAAAGACACAGAGTAGCTGGATGGATTAAAAAACAAGATTCAACAATATGCTGCCTCCAGGAAACACATCTCAGCTCTCAAGACAAACAGAGACTGAGAGTGAAGACAGGGAAGATGATACTCCAAGCTAATGGCAAACAAAAGACAGCAGATGTTGCCGTTATCAGACAAAGCAGACTTCAAGTTAAAAAAGACAATGGGAGACAAAGAGGTGCAGTATATAATGATGAAAGGGATATTCCACCAAGAGGACATAACACTTATTAATATATACACACCTAACAAACGGGCACCAAAGTATATAAAGAAAATTTTAACAGATGTAAAGGGAGAAATCAACAGCAACACAACAATAGTAGGGGACCTCAATACCCCACTCACATCAGTGGACGGATCATCCAGACAAAAAGGCAACAAGTAAATAGTAGATTTAAATGAAACACTTGATCAGATAGACTTAAGAGATATATAGAGAGAGCATTCCATCCAAAAACAGCAGAATACACAAACAAGCGCACACGGATCATTCTCAAAGATAAACCTTATGCTGGGAAACAAGGCAAGCCTCAATAAATTTAAGACTGAAATCATCTCAAGCATCTTTTCCGACCACAATGCTATGAAACTAGACATCAACTACAAGAAAGAAACTGGGAAAGTTAGAAATATGTGGAGGCTAAACAACATGCTACTGAACAACCACAAAAGAGAAATTTAAAAATATCTGGAGACAAATGAAAATGAAAATACAACATACCAACTCTTACGGGATGCAACAAAAGCAGTCATAAGAAGGAAATTCATAGGAATACAGACCCACCTCAACAAACAAGAAAAATCTCAAATAAGTAACCTTAAACTGCACCTAATAGCACTAGAAAAAGAACAAACAAAGCCCAAAGTCAGGAAAAGGAGGGAAATAAAAATCAGAGCAGAAATAAATAAAATAAAGACTAAAAAAAACAGTAGAAAGGATTAATGAAACTAAGAGCTGGTTCTTTGAGAAGATAAAAAAACTGACAAACCCTTAGCCAGACTCACCAAGAAAAAGAGAGAGGGGGCTCAAATAAATAAAATTAGAAATGATAGTGGAGAAAATAAAACAGAAACTGTAGAAACACAAAGGATTATAGAGAATACTATGAAAAAGTATATGCCAACAAACTGGATAACCTAGAAGAAATGAGTAAATTCTTGGATCTTGGATTCAAACAACCTCCCAAAACTGAATCAAGAAGAAACAGAGAATCTGAATAGACCAATCATGAAGAAACCAAGAAATCGAAACAGGAATCAAAATCCTCCCAAAACACAAAAGTCCAGGACCAGAATGCTTCTCTGGAGAATTCTACCAAACCTTCAAAGACGACTCAATATGTATCCTTCTCAAACTGCTCCAAAAAATTGAAGACGACGAACACTTCCTAACTCATTCTATGAGGCCAACATTACCCTGATACCAAAACCAGGCAAAGACAGCATAAAGAAGGAAAATTACAGGCCAATATTGCTGATGAACACAGATGCAAAAATCCTCAACAAAATGTTGGCAAACTGAATAAAGCAATACATTAAAAAGATCATACACCACGATCAAGTGGGATTTATTCCAGGGATGTAGAGATGGTTCAACATCTGCAAATCAATCAATGTGATATACCACATTAACAAAATGAGGAATAAAAATCACATGATCATCTCAATAGATGCAGAAAAAGCATTTGACAAGATCCAACATTCACTTATGATAAAAACTCTGAATAAAATGGGTATAGGAGGAAAGTACCTCAACATGATAAAGGCCATATATGACAAACCCACAAACATCATACTTAATGGTGAAAAACTGAAAGCCATCCCTCTGAGAACAGGAACAAGACAAGGGTGCCCAATCTCGCCACTCCTATTCAACATAGTACTAGAGGTATTGGCCAGAGCAATTAGACAAGAAAAAGAAATAAAAGGAATCCAAATTGGAAAGGAATAAGTGAAGTTCTCACTCTTTACAGAAAAGTATTAGAAATAATCAACAACTACAGCAAAGTTGCAGGGTATAAAATCAATTTACAAAACTCAGCTGCATTTCTATACACTAACAATGAACTAGCAGAAAGAGAAATCAAGAATACAATCACAACAATAAGAATAAAATACCTAGCAATAAACTTAAGCAAAGAGGTGAAAGACCTATACACTGAAAACGATAAGACATTGAAAGAAATTGAAGAAGACATAAAGAAATGGAAAGATATTCCATGCTCATGGGTCGGAAGAACATGGATATGTTAAAATGTCCCTACTACCTAAAGCAATCTACAGATTCAATGCAATCCCAATCAGAATCTCAGTAGCATTCTTCATGGAAATAGAACAAAGAATCCTAACATTTATAAGGAACAACAAAAGACCTGAATAGCCAAAGCAATCCTGAGAAAAAAGAACAAAGCTGGAGGCATCACAATCGCTGACTTCAAAATATACTACAAAGCTATAGTAATCAAACCAACATGGTACTGGCACAAAAACAGACACACAGATCAATAGAACAGATTTGAAAGCCCAGAAATAAAACCACACATCTAAGGACAGTTAATCTCCAACAAAGGAGACAAGAACATACAATTGAGAAAGGAAAGTCTCTTCAATAAATGGTGCTGGGAAAACTAGACAGTCACATGCAACAGAATGAAAGACCAGTATCTTACACCATACACAAAAATTAACTCAAAATGGATTAAAGACTTGGATGTAAGACCTAAAACCATAAAACTCCTACAAGAAAATATAGGCAGCACACTATTTGACATTGGTCTTGGCAGCATCTTTTCAAATACCATGTCTACTCAGGCAAGAGAAACAAAAGAAAAAGTTTAGCAAATGGGACTACATCAGACTAAAAACCTTCTGCAAAGCAAAGGAAAACACGAACAAAATGAAAAGACAACCCACCAACTGGGAGAAAATATTTGCAAATCATTTATTTGACCAGGGGTTGATCTCCAAAAAATATAAAGAACTCACACAACTCAACAACAAAAAAACAAACCAGTCGATCAAAAAGTGGGCAGAGGATATAAACAGACATTTTCCCAAAGATATGCAGTTGGCCAATAGGCACATGAAATGATGTTCAGTATCACTAATTATTAGGGAAATGCAATTCAAAACTGCAATGCAATATCACCTTACACCAGTCATAATAGCTATAATTACCAAGACAGAAAACAACAAATGTTGGAGACAATGTGGAGAAAAGGGAACCCTCATGCACTGCTGGTGAGAATGCAACCTGGTGCAGCCACCGAAAAAAAAACAGTATGGAGATTTCTCAAAAAATTAAAAATAGAAATATCATATGATCCAGCTATCCCACTACTAGGTATTTATCCAAAGAATTTGAAATCAATGATCCAGAGATTTATGCATCCCATGTTTACTGTAGCGCTATTCACAATAGCCAAGACATGGAAGCAATCTAAGTGCCCTTCTACAGATGACTGGATAAAGATGATGTGGTATATACAAATGGAATAGTACTCAGCCATAAAGAGACGAAATCATCCCATTTGCAACAACAAGCATGGACCTTGAGGGTATGATCTTAAGTGAAATAAGTCAGACAGAGAAAGACAAATGCTGCATAATTTCACTCATATGTGGAAGATACACATGCATGGATAAAGAGAACAGATCAGTGGTTACCGGAGGGGAAGGGGGTGAGCAAAAGGGGTTAAGGGGCACAAATGAACAGTGACAGACAAAAATTAGACTAATGGTGGTGAGCACAATGAAGAGAGTGATAAATACAATGTATACCTAAAATTATACAATGTTATAAACCATTATGATCTCAATAAAATTACTGGGGGGAAAAAGTATATACTTGGATTACTCTTGCCACATGTGACTTAAAAAAACAAAAAGGAATAAACATTCCTTAGAGTTTGTCTCATGCACTGAATACTGAATCCACAATGGTAATTCACTGCTAAATCAGCAGGATAGGAGGCCGCCAAAAACAGTCAGCTATATGTGAGGAACTGAACGCAGCTCAATATGGCTAAAATGGGTGTTTTGAGGAAAGGGGTGGGGGAAGAAGAATGGAGGTTGTTTCAATAACTTGGGCAGGAATTCTAAGTGACTGAGAGGCTCTGGAAATAACAGAAGTGGAAAGATCCAAGAGCTATTTAGGACATAAAATCTATAGGATTTAATGATTACAGGACATGGGAAGAAGGAAAAGGAGATTCTGGAATGATGCTCAATAGATTCCAGCTTGGGCATCTAGGTGATACTATTTTTCTAACACAAATAAAGAACAGTTTTGATGGGAAGAAGATGCTGCATTTGGTTTCAGACATTTGAGTTTAAGAGGATTTATCTATGAGACATCCAAGTGAAGTTTTTCAGCAGATAGTAAGATCCACATTTGGTCTGAAGCTCTATGGAGAAATCTGAACTGTAGATGACAGATTTGGGAGACATCAGTGGGCAGACAATAATTTTATCAAGTCGCATCTGTTGAGAACTAGACCAGCTGGTGTAGATGCAGCACTCTAGAGGAAAACCCTCCTCATATGACTTACCCCCCTAAAACAAAGCCTAGTAGTCAACAAGCCACACCAGGTACAAAGGTGACAGGCAGCTTCTTAGGGTGCAGTCTCCACCTGCAGGGGTCAAGAGGAAGGCCCACGGGCACTATCTAAACCTGTCCTTCCCTCAGCCTCCAAGCCCCATTTGCAGTAATGGAGAGAGGACCCTGGACATCTACTTCACCGTTCCCCAACAAAGCCTCCCCACTCTATCTGTCCTCAACCAAGCAGGACTAACCAACCCTACTGGACCCTTTATCCTTCTTTACCACAGTCCCAGACACCTCAGCCATCCCTCATCTCCCACACTCCCCATTCTGTCCCCAAATCCTGAAACCCTTTTACTGTGCCCTCTGGAACTCAATATTCACTAACAATAAAACCTCCTAAATCCTCAATTTCTTTGTTGAACATTCCCTCCACCTTTTAGATGTCCTGATTATATACACTGCTCCCCCTGTGGCTAATTAAAGTAATAAGTGATTTTTTTTTTCTCATTTTCTTCCTATCACTGGACCAGGAGCCAGACAGGCACCCTCCTTGCTCTTAATTGCTAGTTGTAAATCATTCTCCCTGCCTCCTCCTTAAATACATCCAGCTTTGAACCTGAAGTCTTCAGGCTATGCCACCCACCTCTCTTTGTTATAGTCATCTGTTAATCTTTGGGCCACCTGCTCTCATTTCTCAAAGACTTTAGCTCCTGGCTCCCTGTCACTCTTTCCAACAATAATATTAACACTTCGTGATTTCAATCTCCTCATAGACAATCCCCACAATACCACGGCCTTTCCATTCTTTGAATTCCTTTCCCCTCAAGATCCCGTCCTCTTTCCTATCTCAGCTACTCAATACCCTTTTTATTATCAATAAGTGAAATCTCTCCAAAATCTCAATTCCAAACCCCTCACTCCCTGGCTACCACCTCCCATTTTTCCAGCTCATTTTCTCCAGTTCCTGGGCACCAGAAACCCTTCAATCCACTGCAACCTAAAATCTATTCATTCTACGGACTTTTCATCATCCCTCATCCCCCGTTATGTACTCACTTCCATACTATCCCAGCTTAATCTCAAGATCAGTCATCAAAATCATTCCCACTCACACACTCAATTCCCTTGGTCCCTCTCTCATTTCACCTTAGTCACTTGGCTAAATCATAACCTTGGTTAAATCCAATGTTCTTGCCTGCTCTACGGCTTACCTGTGCAGCTGATGGGCCTAGAAAAATCAATACACACCATGTTAGTCTTTAAATTTGTAACAGTAACCCTTAGCACTGCCCAGCAACCATACATCATCATTCTGGAAAAATTCTCTCTCCTACTCTCCTAGAGGACTATTTCATACCTTCTCCTCTCTCCTGAAACATCTAACAGTAGCTTTTCCCTCATAGCTACTGCCCATGCTTCTGTCCCCTCAATAAAAAAAGCAATCAGAAGAGATTCTCCAGACGCTCCCACTTACCACATCTGTTACCACAGATGAGCCGTCCATGTGCCTATCAAGAGCAACCTCTAGAACGCCCCATTAGAGAGCAGAGATCTGTTTTGTTCCATGAAATATTTCAGGCTCCCAAAATGGTGCTTGGCAGAGAGTAAGTGCCGAATATTTGCTGAATGAACAAACAAACATGCTCTTCCACTAGTATGCTATATTCTGTCTCTTTTCCACTCCTCAAGGACATCCCCCAGCCAATTATTCCCTCTGCAGTTTCACAAATCTTTCCCTCTGTACTCTTTCCCAAGTAGCTTACAAATATACTGTAACGCCTCCCATCTTAAGAAATGTGTCCCTTCTCCTTATTTCTCTCCATCCACTAACCCATTTCTTTGTTTCCCTTTGCAGCAAATCTCAAAAGAATTATCTACACTTGCTGCATCCAATTCCTGTCCTCCTATTCTCTCATTTCCATTCAAATCAGGTCTTTACCTCCACCACTAAAGAAATTGTTCAAAGTCACCAACCATCTCTACATTGCTAAACCTACAGAACTCACTACTTGACCCATCAGCTGCAAATCACACAGCCAGTCACTCCGTTTGTAAAATGCTTCCTTTGCCTTCCAAGACACCACACTCACCTAATTTTTCACCTACCTCACTAGCAGCTCCTTTTCAGTGTCCTTTGCTGATTTCTTAAACTTTTATCATTAAAGACCCCAGGATTCAGTCCTCAAATTTCTCCCCTTCTCTATCAATACACTCTAGGATATCTTATTCAGTTTCATAGCTTTAAATACCATCTATATCTCAAATTCATTATCTCCAGTCCAGACCACTCTCTTGTTTATTTACCTAGCTGCCAACTCAGTATTCCTACTTCCATATCTAACAGCCATCTAAGCAACACTTTGAGATGACCTCTGATCTCTCCCGCCTTGACCTGCTCCTCTTGAAGCCTTTCCTACCTCAATAACAGCAACTCCCTTCCGTCTCAATAAACCCATCCAGCTTCATCACTAAATCCTACTACCTTCAAAACAGATCCAGAATCTGTCCACTTCTCACCACCTCCGGGGCTGCCCAGTGACCAAGTGGTTAAGTTCGCGTGTTCCGCTTCGGTGGCCCAGGGTTTCACCGGTTCAAATCCTGGTCACGGACATGGCACTGCTCGCCAAGCCATGCTAAGGCAGCATCCCACATGCCACAACTGGAAGGACCCACAACTAAAAATACACAACCATGTACTGGGGGTTTTGGGGAGAAAAAGGAAAAATAAAAAAATCTAAAGATTCCCACCTTCCATCCTAGCCCCCAACCCCATCACATCTATTCTAAACACAGCTGCCAGAGGGATCCTGATAAATCGTAAATCATTCATCTCTGTACTCCACCCTATATCCTCTATGCCCATTACATTCAGAGTAAAAACCAGTCCTTACAAGGGCCTACAAGGCCTGACCTACTCTGGCTTTCCATGACTTCTCTGGCTTCATCCCCAACTATTTTTCCCCTCCCCGCTCCGCTCTAACCACGCAGGTATGCTCCTGCCTCTGGCCTCTACACTTCTTTTCTCTACCCACAATGCTCTTCTCCAGATTTCTGCACAGCTCCCTCCCTTACTGGCCTTTACTGTTTAGTCAAATGTCACCTTATCAGTGAGGCCTCCGCAACAACTCTATTTTAAATTGCAACTCTTCCTTGTGCCAGTCTTATCCCCTTCCTGGTTTTTTCCTCCCCAGAATTTATACTTACTTATCTTGTTCCTTGCCTACTCCACACCTTCCCCGCCAATTAAAATAAAAATTCCCTAAGACAGAGGTTTTTGTCTCTCTCATTCACTGCCAGATCCCCAACACCAAAAGCAGACTGGCACAGACCTGACACCTAATAAACAGCTTCTGAATAAACTAATGAAATATTAAAGCTCAGTAGACATTTGATGAAAGCCTGACATATGAAAGCGAAAGACCAAGTTACACAACAAACTGACTCCAGGAAAAAACCAAAGACAAATCAGGGAACAGAAAGAAATTAAAAAAAAAAAATTATCAAACTTTCAGAAAAATTCAAGAACAAAATGCATCAAGAACATTAAAGAGTCTGGAACTTAAAAATATTACTGCTGGAAAAAAATCAATACAAAGATTGGAAGATAAAGAAAAGGAAATATCCAGGAACCCAGGAAAAAAGACCAAAGGATTACAAAGAAAGACCAAGTTTTAGGCCAGTAAGGCCAACATTTGAATAACAGAAACTCCAGGGAGGAAAATAAAGTGAGAAATTTCAAAGAACTATTACAAGAAATGTTATCAGAGCTTAAAAGACAATCTGATGGCCGTCAAACCAAAAGAGTCCATTTCAACTAAAAACACACCTAGTGGAAATGAGTCATAAAGTTTAACATAAAGAAAACTGAAAGTGTTACGTAGAGAGGTAAACTGGACTGACAAATCTATTTGACTTTTGGAGACATTTAAGCACCGGTTTTTTTTTTTTCTTTTTTGAGGAAGATCAGCCCTGAGCTAACATCTGCTGCCAATCCTCCTCTTTTTGCTGACAAAGGCTGGCCCTGAGCTCACATCCATGCCCATCTTCCTCTACTTTATACGCGGGACGCCTACCACAGCATGGCTTGCCAAGCAGTGCCATGTCCACACCCAGATCCAAATGGGCAAACCCCAGGCCACCAAAGCAGAATGTGCACACTTAACCCCTGAGCCACTGGGCCCGGCCCTTGCACTGATTTTAAGTAACAGGCACAAATGTTTTCTTTCCAGGGCAGTAATGAAAATAAAAAGAAACTGAATACCAGAGCCCTAATACTATAACCTCCTAAATTATGTTTAGTGATGGTTTTATATAAATATTTTCAGAAAAAAATATTGTACCTGAGGATCTCAATAAATCATGAATAAAAAAATTGATTCTATATTAAATCTTGTAAAGTAAAAAGATTTTCATTTCCATAAGAAAATAATATATATAATTTTAAAAATGAAAACAGCATTTGTAGTAGAGTGCTTACCGATAGTATTTATTAGCAACATTGAAAGACCTACTCATACAAGGATTTCCTGAAAAGGATAGATTATAAAAAGAAAACAACACACCTATAAAAACTGATTTTAGCTACTTGACCTACCTTGCTCAGAGGAGCTTTGATTTTCTTCAAACACAAAGCAAGAAGTTCCCTGGATTCTAATGCACATTGTATCCAAGTTCCTGGTGGCTGGAAATATCTAAAAGAGAAGATAATACATTGAAACCCAGCATCTCTCAGGAAACACAAAAATATCCAAATAACACTGATTATTAACCAGATATAACAATACCCATGAGTGATCTGAAGCACTTATCCCAAATAAATTTTAATAGTTTCAGAAAACTTTTAATTAGACCAGTCGCCGTAGTTGAAAAGGTAAAATTCTGAGTATTTGAGAAAGCCAATCTGAAATAACCTATTAAAGAAGTCTGATTACTTTAGACACCAGTAAGAATTCCAGTGAGGATGACAAAATGCCCAAGAGTTCCTTGAAGCTATGCTCTGAAAAACAGGTAGAAATCATCTCAAAACAGCATTAAACCAGTTATAATGTACATCTAAAATGTTTGAGAACTGCTTATTTCTCACACACAAAACAAGGAAATTAGTACCTCACACCATGTATCAACAATAGTTCAGACTATTCGCCTATCTCAAGTCTCTTCCAAATTTTAAATGGTAAAAATCAACTTTTAGAATCTTACATAAAGCCTGACTAAATTAAAACTTAAATCCCTCATGCATGTGCTTTAAGTTATTTAGCCCAGCCCGCCCAGGCCTTAGGACAGTGCCTAGCACACAGTAAGTGCTCAGTGTTTGTTAAATACATAATACTTCTAAAAATGTCATGTCAATGATTCTTTTTGCCATACTTGTTAAGTGAATGTTCTCATTTTTACCTGTAAAGGTTTATTCAAAAACTTTAAACAGGTCCCTTTGTTATAAGCATGCTTTTGGCATTAGAAAGAGCATCATGTGTCATCTAACAAAGCCCCCTCATTCTGATGAGGAAATTAAGACTCAGGTTAACTGGCCAAGAGTTTCAAAAAACTAACTTGTGAGAAATCCAAGACAAATCAGGTCTCCTGATTCAGTGCTGTCTCATTCCAGCATGCTTTTAAGAATAGCAAATACTTACAACAGATTAAGCCTCACACTCGCCAAGCTTGCAAACTGTAAACTCCCTAAAACAATTTCACCTGTTTGCACGTAAGTACATGTTTTAAGCATTTTTCTGGAGAGAGAGTTTCCAAATTCTCTCATGAACCCCTCTCCCGCAAAAAAGTTAAGAACCACTCGAGTCCTAATCCATTTGGAAAATTATAATTTTATATGGGCAGTTTCACTGGGCAGTTTTGTTACTCAAAGGCCTACTAGATATAAGCTGTTTATGCCAACTACTAAAGAAAACAAAGGGATAAAACACTAACTTTCAGAAGAAGACGTCTGCCTTCAAATCCAGTCTTTATTTCAGACAACCCCAGATATGGTTTACTGAGCTTTATTTCCATCAACTACAGTCATTTTGGTTACATGGGAACATTAACAGATATAATTCTTAAAACACACTGTTAAATTACTTAAAACATAAGATGCTTTTTATTGTACATAGCTTCCAGTGACAAACCATCATGGCAATAACAGTAACACGTCCTTAATGATCTGCTCTCACTTTCACAAACATCAACTCATATCTACTAACTGTACACATCAAATCTATTACTCCCTTAACAGAAAACGACAGATTCAAATACCTTTATAGTATCTTACGAGATTAGCAGGACAAACTAGAAAAGTACACTACAAAACTGCAAACTCTAAAATCTTTGGTGACACCAACATAAATAAAAATTAAATCTCAATTTTACATGCTTTTTTCTCTGTCTCTTGGCGTAACCTCGGCATATCCCTGTGGCTCTCCTGTATATGAATCCCAGCTTAAGTAGGATAAAATAATACCGCACCGTACCTTTGGCATTGTTTGCAGAAAGACACAGAGACTTGCTTTGGGATGCCTTGGCTGATGTCTACTTTACTTCGCAAACAGGCCACACAAATATTGGCAGGATTTGGACTAATTGGGACACCACACTCGCAGCACAAGCTTAAATAAATAAAGCATAAATTTCTCAAATTAGATTTCATAAATGCACTGGTTAAATTCAAAAACTATCAAACAAAGGCTTTCAAGTTAGGCTATCGCATCTCTGCCCTTTTTTAAAAACTGACTTAGAGCAATCTTCAAAGATGTAACAGATAAAGAACAAGCCTGGAAAACTAGGGCAAAAAAACAAGGATGGCCACAACTGCAAAAAATCCTGAATGAATACGGCCCATGTCTAAAGAGTCTAAATTATTTCTGATAGTAATCACGAGACAGCTTTACGGTCCAAAGGCAATCTTTTTAAAGCCTCAGCATCACACAGGGACTGCCCAAGTGTAAACACTTACCTAGAGCAGAAAACGTTTTAAAACAGGGAAAGAGTACCGTGTTCAGTGATTCAGGACCAGCGACGGGGTTGTCATCACCCCAAGTGCAGTGGGGGCAGAACATGTTTAAGAATCACTGAAAAGAAACGCTCTATAATTGGTGATGTCCAGTATGGTGGCCACCAGGCACACGTGGCTCACGAGGACTGGAAATGCAGCTCGTATAACCGAGGAACGGAATATTTAATTTTATTTCATTTCAATTACTTTGCATTTAAACAGCCACAGGAGGCTAATGGCTATGGAAGGGGCCAGCGCCAAGCTAGAAGAATGTATGGTGAACACCACTCTCAAAGCAAGTATTTACTACAACAAATTGCCACCTAAAAATGAATTCTATTCTCTCAGGAAATACGGCTTGTCATTTTTCCCACTGAAGACAAAATAAATCCCCTCTCTAAAAAAAGAAAGCTCTCCCCCCCGTAGGTGTCAAAGAGTCACTTTAGCATCTCTACGTCGGAGCGGCTTGGGAACCGGCCGCGACTCACATGTGTCCGGGGCTGCGCTCGGCGGCCTCCGCCATGTACTCCATTTTCCGGGGCCCCCGATGTTACGAGAGCGCGCCGCGGGATCTCAGCCTCGTCTGCTCCCCTCGCGACCCGATCCTCCTCCCGCCTCTCCGAGGAAGGCAGCCAAGCGCCACAACGCGGCAAACAGACGGCAATTCCGGGCGGGGACTGTGGAAGAGGGAACTCCTTTGACACCAGCGCCCAGAGGATGGCGGGGCCTGCCCCGCGAGGCCTGCCCGCGGACCCCTGGCGTCGTCTGGGCGCCCTGGCCCTGCGGCGGCCAGACCGCGCGGCCCGCCGCCCGAGTCTCCGGGCAGTGTCCCCGCGCCCGCCGGCCACCCGCCCGACACGGCGGCCACACGCGGCGCGCACGCGGCCCAGGCCGACCCGAGCCCGGTGAGTCCGCCCCACGCTCTCCTCCGGGACCCCGCGCGACAGCCGCACGGTCCCGGCCCCCAGAACCACCCAGGGCCTCTGGCCCAGACCCAGGTGAGCGGAAAAATCGCGACGGAACCTTTCCCTACCGCCGCCCGGGGGAGCCAACGCAGCCAGCACCGGTACAGTGAAGATCTCGCGAGAGAAGAGCTCGCAATCCCGTGGGCCGAGCGACGCGAGTTAAAGGGGCGGGTGTGGGCGGGGGAAGGCGGGGCACCGGCGAGCGGCGGGGGTGGGGCGGGGCGAGAGCCGGGAGCTGCGGGGGACAACGGGGGGACACGCCCTGGGTTCCCTAGTCCTAGGGTGACTGAGACTGCGCAGACCTTCCAGCCCGCCACTGGGTTATTCTCCTTGCCGGTTCTCCCTGGCCAGGGTTCACTCCAAGTCAGCCTGGCCCACGTGTAGAAATCACTTTCCAGATATCCGGATGGGGAGCTTGCTTCTTAGTCAAATGACTGTATAAAAGTTATCTGTAAACAGCCCCGCGTCACGCAAAGAATTAAAGTCCACCACGGGCAGCGCCTTCGCCTGTTGTTCACCATCGTGTGCCTGATGCCTGCCACATCCGAACCTCGCAAATGATGTGTTGAACAGATGAAAGAAACGGACGGCATAATTATTTGTGAAGAAGTCTATTTTTAGACTTCTCTCTTTATTAGAATGTGCTTGCTTAATATTTCCTTAGGACTTTGTACCTGATCTTAGAGCAGCACAGACCGTGTCGGTCACTCTCTCATGACAGAATTTCAAATATTTGAAGAGCACAACCGTATTTTTTCTGCGTTCTCACCCCAAATCTCAAGGAATAAGTAAGGTCATCTTGTTGAAGGTGATCAAAGGCGGCCTCCGATTTTTTGCCTAGGGGACTTAAGGAGTCTCTCATACCTTCTCCTTATTTCCAGACTCCATCCCTCCTTCTAAAACGCTAATCTGATTTTGTCACACTCCCTGCTTTTAATCCTTCAGTGGTCTCTGATCGCCTTCCAGATTATTTCCAATTTCTCTGCATAGGAGACTGGTCAGCTTCTAACCCTGACGTACTCTTTCACATTCCTAAGCACACAGCTGTGCAGAAAGACTGGCAGGTCCTGCAGGAATTGGTCTCCCTTTGCTTATACCTGTGGCGCTCCACTTTAAAGATTAAGCTCGAGAATCCTGTATTAGTTTTCTATTGCTGCTGTAACAAATTATCACAAATTTTGTGGCTTAAAACAACACAACTTTATCTTACAGTTAATGGAAGTTCTAAGTCTGAAAACATGCTCCTCCGTTATGTATGGTCCTATTGAGGCGGGGTCGGTGAGCCGAGGAGTCGAAAGAAAGATTTCTTAGACTCTCAAGATCTGGCAGTAGTGCTCTTTTATTTAGAGAATAGTATAGAATAGCATGGGGACAGGACCCATGGGCAGTCAGAGCTTCTGCTGCCACCGCTTCTGCTGCCCCCGCTGGCAAGGGGACAGGACCGATGGGCAGGCAGAGCTGGTGTGTGGGGACAGGACCCACGGGCAGTCAGAGCTCCTGCTGCTGCCCCGAGTTGAGGGTTAGGGCTAAATTTAAGGCATGGGTATGTGAGTCATCTCTTTACAAGACAAAGCAATAAAAGTTAAAATGGTACCAGTGCCGGTAGGGTCCGGCCATTGGGCGGTCCCACAACTTTTAGATAAGGATCAAACCGGATTGAGTAAATGGCAGAAGTCACCGCTCAAATATTGTCTTCAACTAAAGACAAAGGAGGATTTTGGGGTGGGGGGGTCAGTTACATGAGGTTGCCAGACAGTAAACAACTTAAGTTCTTGCCTTCCCCATTAAGAGTTTCCAGAGATAAGTCCATCCCCCCTTCCTCCTGGCGCAGAGAGGGAGGCATGGAGATTTCCTTCACAAATGCAACTGTCTCTGATCAAAGGGCAAGCAAATTCCACTCCTCGGAGCCTGCTTCTTATCTGCAGTTTTAAAAGTAACCAGCCTAAAAATCCTCATCACTATAACATGTTTATAGCAGGTGTATGCCTCTGTAATAGTGCTAACGACATTAAACTGGATCATAAATTTCCTACTCTGCAAGTCCCACAGGTTCAAACTCCTGGAGAGTTGTCCGGGTCTTGTTCTCTGTATTTCCTGCACCCAGCACAGTGCCTGGCACAAAACAGACCCTCGACATATGTCGGTAAGTTAATTATCCATTTGATGCTCACAACAGCTCTGAAGAGACACTGTTTATCTCCCCAATTTTTCCATTTGCATTATCATTTCCCTTCACCCAAATACCACTGGGAACACCACTAGTTAAACAGATTGTGTTAATTATTTATCAAAGTGAATGCAAACACACCATGAGGAATCACGGAGCATCGCAGTAAGGGATTGTTAGGAAAAAAACCTATCACCGAATTTGGGCTTTGGTTGGGTGACTGAGGGAGGGTCTAAAAAAGCAGGGGTTTCTCTGGATTGGATGCTGTCAGAAAGCAGACGCAATTCTATGACTGGATATCTCAATAAATCATATGTATAGGAAGAGAGCCAGAAGGATAAGGCACAATTAGTAAAGAAGTAGCAGTCACTCATTTTGGCCAACAGAGGGAGTGTTTGGTATCTTGTGGGTGGCGCAGTGACCTTGTATTTATCTGTGCTTAGACAAAGTTATGCAGTGGCCTTGCTTTGTCTCGTTTTATCATAGTCTCGGGGTAACTTTGAGATTGGTATTTGACGAACTTGTTTGTCTAACAGGAAAATAACATGGCCTCCCTGTGAGTCCAGGCCAGCCTCTGAATGTCAGGGGCTACTCTTTGTTTCTTTCTCACTATACCCCTATAATACCATATTTGACTGGCACCGAGTGCCACAGCGCCAGGCTTGTTAGGTACTGGATATACAGCAGTGAACAACACAGACGTGGTCCCTGTCCTCATGGAGATTACGTTTTACAGAGAAGGCTGATATTCCAAAATATTAGGTAATTTGCTGAAAATTCTAATGGCAACTAAGTGGCAGAGGCAGGGCCTGAACTATAGTTTGTCTAACTCTGTACCCTGTGCCCTTACCACCATACAAGACTGCCTGCCCTTCCGAGGCATAAGCCGTCTATTCTTATCCACAGGCTTTTTTTTTAAGAAACTCTTTATTTTTCATCAACCTTATTTCCATTTTCCATTTAAGAGTCTGTGGAAGAACACCTTAAGACTACTCAGTGGTTGTGCCTATTCATTCAGTGGCCTGAGCAGTGGGAGTTGCAGACCAGTCTTCAGTGGTGGGCTGAGCACTCCAGTCTTTAGCGGGAACTGCTGAACAGGCACAGAGGGCACCTGCACCTTCAGGCCAGTCTGAAACCTCAGGTTGAGTAGCAGTAAATTCGGGGCCTGAAACTCCTCCTTGGTCACAGCCTTTTCAGCAGTGGCCTGCCCTTCCTTTTTAGTCTCTTCAGTATCTCTGGAGAAGTAGAGATCAGTCATGGCCTCCATGGGTGTTCACAGGAGATGGTACCACACGAGCACAGAATTTCCCAGGCCAGCATCCACCACATCAGACCGGCTGAGTGAGCTCCCTTCTTGTTGCGTGGAATGGCAATATCCACAAAGCACGGAGGAGAGTCTGTATTACACAGGCCAAGAGTAGGCAAGTTAACATAAGACACCTCTGGGAGAGGCCAGTGGTCAGCCCTGGGATCAGTGACCACCAGAAGACACGGCTCCCTGAAGGCTGCCTTGATCTGGTTAATGAAGATTCCAGGAGTGAAGAACCAGCAATAGGAATGGCTCCAGTGGCAGCACAACTCACCAGCCAGTATTCCTAGAGGACATGACACTGACATCAGCCAAGTTTTCAATGGCAACAATGGCACGAGCTGCCAGCTGAAGCTTCTCCAGGCTTCTCTTCAGATTTATGAGGTAATGCCATCACTTTTCCTTTTGTAGATGTACTTTTCCATTTGGAAGTCAAGGTTGGGGCCACCATCTAAGTGGGTTCTGCTGCAAAGTATTTGAAGACATCCTCCTCCTTCATTTGCAGGACATCAAAGGCTCCAGACACGGTGAAAGTTTCCCTTTAAGTTACAAGAGGGAACTCAGAACAGTGCCATATGGACCCCTCTCTGATTAGTGCTAAAAGGCCACAGGCTTTTGATAAATGAAATACTCATGTGGCAGGAAGTACCTGTATCTTTCTTCTCACTTCCCACCCCTCATATTAAGATCTCCAGATGTCAGAAGTAAGTGCTTAGTGCCACAAGCCTAGGATGAACTTGCTAGGATTAGTCTCAGAGTGGGATAATATTGGCAAATTATACCACGGAGAAACTCATTTTGCAGTTTTTTATTTAATCCTCAAATCTCACCTTGGAAAAATGGGTTCTTTTGTCCTATAGTCCTTACATTCAATGTATCTGTCCTTATTCAAATCTTAGCTTTAGTATGTTTTTACAATCTTAAATTCTGTGTGTTTGACGTTGGTGTTAAAATGGAATTCGTAGAAGGACTAGATGATTGTGACCTTCTAGCACATTACAGGTTCATTTTCCAGATTCGTTATCCACAAACTAATGAAAAGAAATTAGATCAGAATCCATAAAATCTCCTCATACGATTAGGTAAATATAGTTATTGATTTTTACCTCTTTTGTTTTAAATTAAACATAACTTTCTAGTAGATAGATTGAATGAATGTTTTAAAATAGGTAGACTTTTATTAACTTTAAGTATCTTCAATACTTAGCAAGTAGTAAATGCTCAATTAATGTCTGCCAATCAATAAAATTCTGCACAGAACTTTCAAATGTGTAGTGTGATTTTTTCACACTATCGAATGTGACAGCACATTGGGGATACCGGGATGTCTTCGATTGGAGATTAGCACAGGAGAGGTTTATTGGAAGTACACTTGGAATCATCACCTGTGGGAGGGAAGGACCAGAACCACAATTGGGTAGAGGGAGAAGTCGTGCAGCGGGGCAGTCTGAGGGCGGCCATCCCCAACCACAGGGAGCTCTGAAGCTGAGAGGACCATTCAGAGTTTCCCCAGGGGGTTAGGCCTTTGCTCATCCAGGAGTCATTGGATGCGACTGCCCCCGGAAGGAGGCGTAACTTTGGGTGAGGTTTCTGTCTTCAGCCAGGTGGTCACAGAAGTGGGTGAAACGGAGAGCTTCCTGCAGCAGCAGGAATAAGGAGTAAGTCCTTCATTCCTGAAGAGGGTCTGGGCAGCACCTCACAGCTTTCACCACAGAAAAGCAGTGTCTCCTCAAGCTGATACCAGACCCAAGCTTTAAGGGCCTTGCTTCATGTCCAACGTTTGTGACCTATAGACCTTGTGGCCTGAAGGAGTTGCTTTACCTCCCTGAACCTCTGTCTCCTTCTTTCTAAAACCATGAAATAACCCTTACCTCATAAAGTTGTGAGAACAGACTGAGATAAGGTATGTAGAAGCGTTAGCCACAAAAAGAAGTGCTTTGTAAACTGCAAAAAGCTATTGTGGATGGAGGCGTGTGATTCTCAGGTGGAGCTCCTTAACAACAATTGCGTTAAATAGCAAGGAATGGTTTGTATTTGATACATCCAATGTACAGAATTGGAAACATCTCCCTTGCAATCTTCACTATTAGTTTACAATATAAAGAAATTATATTATGATATAAAGAAATTATAAACAAAATAAAATTTGAGTATTCATTTTGTGAAATTCATTCAGTTATAACATGATCTGTGTGTTTATCTCCATGTGTGTTATACTTCAACAAGAAGTTTAAAAGATATAAATAAAATCTCAGGAAATAAATAGAATCCCAAGAAATAAAACAGAAAAAAATAATAAAATTGCAATAGTAATACTTGAGAAATTTCTCCACTTTTGCGAATTCCAAAATATCAGAGATTGAATTTTTAATGTTTTACTGCAATTTTTAAAAGACAGAATCTCTGAATGACTTTTAGCTTTTAGATGTTAGTGATGAGAGAACTACTCCTATAGTCATAGATGAAGAAATATTTTATAAGGATAAATTTTGTAGATATGGTAAAAGAGAAGATGAACAAAGAAAAAACCAGAAATGAACAAATTTAGATGAACCAACATAACTTCCAACAATAAAACTTCATATGCACTGGGTCTCACAGAACTAAGAACCCGGGGATACTCGACTGACATTTTTGCTCTGATCCTTCTTTTCGGCAGTTGCTATCATGTCACTGTCTCAATCGTGCTGAAATCCTCCTCCCCTCCTCCCCTCAGGTGGTCTCAGAGATGGTTGGTGCTCTGTTTTCTCATTTCACCTGTGTAGCAAGAATGCAGAAGACAGCAAAACTGCACTTGTAATGACCAGCCAGTGTGGCGGTGATAGGGAGAATTTGCCTCCCCACGCACTTTAGAAATGAACTTACTTTGCCTAGGTGGACTTTTTTTTCTTTTTAAAGATTTTAGTTTTCCTTTTCTTCCCCAAAGCGCCCCGGTACATAGCTGTGCATTTTTTTTAGTTGTGGGTCCTTCTACTTGTGGCATGTGGGATGCCGCCTCAGCATGGCTTGACGAGCAGTGCCATGTCCACGCCCAGGGTTCGAACCAGCCAAACCCTGGGCCGCCAAAGCAGAGCATGCAAACTTAACCACTCGGCCACAGGGTCAGCCCATGCATGGACATTTTATATCATTTGAAGTTAAGTTTCAGGCGAGATTCCAAGGATGTACAGGGAGTGTAAGTAAGCAGATTTGGATGTCAGAAAAAAGTATTTTCTGAAATGTCTAGGTGTGTAGCTGATTTACTTTAGGATGCTTTTCAGTTGGTTGAAAAGCCTTCCATTTGCTCTCCCACATTGTTATAAAAATTATTGCTATTGAAGAAATAATCCAAGAAATATTTTCCAGAATGTAAGAACATGAATTTACAGATTGAAAGGATCCACCGTATTCCCATCAAAATAGCTGAAAATAAGTACACACTAGAGATTATTTTGTTTTGTTTTGTTTTGTTTTTTGAGGAAAATTAGCCCTGAGCTAACTACTGCCACTCCTCCTGTTTTTTCTGAGGAAGGCTGGCCCTGAGCTAACATTCGTGCCCATCTTCCTCTACTTTATATGTGGGATGCCTGCCACAGCATGCCTTGCCAAGCGGTGCCATGTCTGCACCCGGGATCTGAACCGGCAAACCCTGGGCCGCCAAGAAGTGGAACGTGTGAACTTAACCACTGCACCACTGGGCTGGCCCCCACACACTAGAGATTATTATCATGAGGTTTAGAGCACTGTGATGAAAGGAAGATCCTGGAAGCTTCCAGGGAGATAAAACCAGGTCACATACGGAGGATCAAGCTCACAATAATTTCAGACTTCTCCACAACACCATCAGAAACAAGAAGGCAATAGAGAAATACTTTGAAAATTCTGAAGGAAAATTATTTCCAACCTTGAATTCTATTCTACATCAAACTATCAATAAAGTGTGAGTGTAGAACTGGTATTCTCAGTTTCCCTTCTGAGGAAGTTACTGACAGATATAAACCAAGAAAAAGGAAGAGACAGGACTCAGGAAACAAGAGAGAAGTTTAGCAAAATCCCAAGGTGACAGCTGTGTGCTGCACAGAGGGGTTTCACTCCAGACTGGCTGTGAGAGATTTCTACAAGGAACTAAAAATTGACAACATATGCAGTGTTTCTGAATATCTTGAAGATTTAGACAACTGGGAAAGAGTTGGATTTTGATAAGGAAATACTACAAACAAATTTACACACTAAAATTTGAAAACTTGGATGAAATAGACCAATTCCTCAAAAAGTGCAAACTACCACACCTCATCCAAAATGAAGTAGATAATTTGAATAACCTGATAACTACTAAGGAAATTGAATTTGTACTTTAAAAACCCCACTCTGTCCTAAAAAACCTACAGATATTTCACTGGAGAATTTTACCAAATGTTTAAAGAAAAATTATCAATTCTATTCCAGAAAAGAGAAGAGAAGGGAACGCTTCCCAATTCATTTTATGAAGCTATTATTCCCTTGATAGCAAAACCAGACAAAGACAGTACAAAACAAACCCTTCAGACCAATATCCTCATAAATGTAGATGCAAAAATCCTTAACAAAGTATTAGCAAGTAGAATTCAGCAATATATACAAAGAATTGTACACCATGACTAAGTGGGGTTTATTCCAGGGATACAAGCCTGGTTCAACACTAGAAAATCAATGTAATCCACTATATTAACAGTCTCAAAAAGAAAAATCGCATGATCACATCAATTGATGCAGAAGAAGCATTTGACAAACTCAACACCCATTCATAATGAAAATTCTTAGGAAAATAGGAATAGAAGGGAACTTCTTCAACCTGATAAAGAGCATCAACAAAAAAATCTACAGATAACATTATACTTAGTGGTAAAAGAGTGACTGTTTTCTCTCCTAAGATTGGGAACGAGACAGGGATATTCACTCTCACCACTCTTATTGAGCATAGTGCTGGAAGTTCTATCCAGAGCAGTAAGGCAAGAAAAGGAAATAAGCATACAGAACAGAAAGGAAGAAATAAAACTGCCCTTAAATGCAAAGGACGTGACTGCCTACATGGGTAAATTCCAGAGAATCTACAAAAAAAGAAAAGAAAAATCTGCTAGTACTAATAAGTGAGATCGTTAAGGTCATAGATCCAAGATAAACATTAAAAGTCAATTATATTTATATACACTAGCAATTAACATGTGACACTGAAATTTAAAATACAACACCCTTTACAGTTGCTCAAAAAAGGAAAAACTTAGGTAAATCTAACAAAATGTCCAAAACTTGTATGCTGAGAACTACAAAATGCTGGTGAAAGAAATCAAAGTAGATCTAAATAAGTGGAGAGACACACCCTATTCATGGACTGAAAGACTCAACATAGTAAAGACGTCAATTCTCTTCAAATTAACATATAAATGTAATGAAATTTCGTCAAAATTCCAATAAGGTTTTTTTGTAGATGTAGACAAGATTATTCTAAAATTTATGTGGAAAAGCAAAGGAAAGAGAATAGCTAAAACAATTTGGGGGAAAATACTCAAGTGGGAAGGGGCTGGCCCCATGGCCAAGGGGTTGGGTTCTCGCACTCCGCTTTGGCGGCCCAGGGTTTCGCCATTTGGAATCCTGGGCACAGACATGGCACTCCTCGTCAAGCCATGCTGAGATGGCATCCCACATGCCACAACTAGAAGGACCCACGACTAGAAATACACAACTGTGTACCAGGATGCTTTGGGAAGAAAAAGGAAAAATAAAATCTTAAAAAAAAAAACCTCAAGTGGGAGGAATCTTTCTACCCAATTTCGAGATTTTGTTTTTGGAGCTACAGTACTCAAGATTGTGTGGTGTTGGTGGAGGAACAGACATACAGATCGTTGAAACAGAATAAAGAAACCAGAAATAGAACCCCCAAAATATGCCCAACAATTTTTGACAGAAGTACAAAAGAAATTCAATGGATGAAAGATGGCCTTTTCAAGAAATGGTGCTGAAGCAAGTGGATATCCATCCATAAGGAAAAAAATAAACCTTGACTTAGGTCTCACACCTTCTATAAAAATTAACTCAAAATGGATGACGGATTTAAGATAAAATGTAAAACTATAACACTTTTACAAAAAACTCAGGAGAAAATCTTTGGGATCTAGGACAAGGCAAAGAATTCTTATACTTGGCTCCAAAAGCATGATCCATAGAAGGAAAAATTAGTAAGTTGGACATCAACAGAATTAAAAATTTTGCTCTGTGAAAGACTATGTTAAGAAGATAAAAAGACAAGCTACAGACCAAGAGAAAATATGTGTAAACGATATCTAACTAAGGACTAGTATCTTGGCTATATAAAGAACTCTCAAAACTTGAAAGTGAAAAAGTACTTCAATTAGAAAATGAGCAAAAGATACGAAGAGCCATTTCACTGAAGAGGGCATCTAGTAGTCAAATAAGCAGATACGACAATGTTTAACATCATTAGTGATTAGGGGTATGCAAATTAAAGGCACAATGATATGTCACTTCCCATCAATCAGAATGGCTAAAAAAAGAAGTAGTGATAACACCATATGCTGGCAAAGATGCAGAGAAACTAGATTGCTAGTACACTGCTGGTAGGAACGTAAAATGGTATAGCCACTCTAGAAAATAACTTGGCAGTTTCTTAAAAAACCAAAAATGCAACTACCATACAACATAGCAATTGTACTCCTACACAGTTACAGTGATGAAAGAAAAACTTATATTAACATAAAAACCTGTACACGAATGTTTATACCAGCTTTATTTGTAACAGCCAAAACAACGCAGATGTCTTTCAACAGGTGAGCAATTAAACAAACTGTGTTACATCCACTGCATGAAATACCATTCAGCAACAAGAAGAAATGAATTATTGCACAAACAACAACCCAGATGAATCTCCAGAGAATTATGCTGAGTGAAAAAAGCCAATTCCAAAAGGTTGCATACTGTTTGATTTCATTTATATAACATTCTTGAAATGACAAGATTAGAAAGCTGGAGAACAGATTAGTGGTTGCTGGAAAATAAGATTAAGGCAAAGGGCAGGAGGGAAGTAGGTGCAGTTGTAAAAGGACAACATGAAGGATCCTTGTGGGGATGGAAATGTTCTGTCTTTGGACTGTATCCATGTCAGTCTCAGTGGTGATATTGTACTGTAGTTTTGCAAGATGTTACCCTTGGGGGTGTAGGGGAGGAGGACATTTCCTCTCCCCAAATGGAGGTTCGTCTGGCCGGAGAATGAAGTAAATTCACATGAGACAGAATAGCAAGAGAAAATTAAGCAAAGCTTTACGAGGAACCATGGCCCGGGGCCTTTCTTCCCGAAGGAAGAAAGGGCACCGAAGAAGTGAGGTGCACAGAGTGGTTATATACCCCCAAACAGGGTGTTTCACATGTGATTGAAATGTCCCTCCCACAATAGTCACAAGATTGCCCTGTCGGCACAGTGCTTAATGGACACAGCAGGTAGTGGTTGGCTATCTCGGTGGGCGTAGCAGGAGGCTAGTCAATTGTCTGGAACTGGGTGGTCACAGGTGAGCGCAGCAATCAGTTCCTAGCCTAAGGAAAGATGCTTAATCCTTAAAGAAATGCCAACGTTGGGAGGAGGAGGGAAGTCAGTTACAGGAGGTTACCAGACTAGCACAATAAAATGCAGATTTTAAGTCCTTGCCTTTGGTATTGATTAAGAGTTTTTAGAGAGAAGGTCATCTCCTTTCTTCTTCCTGGTACAGAGAGGGAGACACCTTTTACAGATAGAGATTTACCTTACAAATGTAAACGTGTCCTAACAAAGGGCAAGTTCCATTCCTCAGAGCCTCCTCCCCTGTGCCAGTTTATCAAAAGCAATCAGCCTCAAATAATCCTGATGCCAAAGAGACATATCTTGGGGTGGCCAATTCCAGGTCCCCACAGGGGGAATAGGTTAAAGGGTTCAGGGGACCTCTCTGTATTGTTTCTTAGAACTACCTGTGAATCTCCAATTATCACAAGGTTTTTAAAAGTTTGATTTTTTAAAAAATAGGCCCAGTGGCATAGTGGTTAAGTTCACATACCCTGCTTCAGCAACCTGGGGTTCACCGGTTCAGATCACAGGTGTGGACCTACACACTGCTTATCAAGCCATACTGTGGCAGTGTCCCACATAGAAAATAGAGGAAGATTGGCACAGATGTTAGCTCAGGGCCAATCTTGCTCACCAAGAAAAAAAAAAATAGGATATAAATTTCTATTTGAGGAAAACAACTCCCTGGTTTTATCTTTTGTAGTAACTTTTTTCAGAAGGCTTCAACACTTTCGCCTCATCCTTGGTCGCCTGACTAACCCGTCCACATTCCCCTTCTCCTCACTCTCCTTACCACTAGGAACAACCATGAGACACAATTTTGGCCAGCAGGCTGCAAGAGGAAATCTACTGGGCAATCTTCCAGGAACACTTTAGCTTTCTTAATAAAAAGGCACAGACTCAGTGGGTATGCCATTTTGCCCTCACGCTTTGCTCCTTTGCCCTTCTCTCTGCTTCCTGTCTGAATTGCAAATGTGATGCCTGGGGGCACAACAGACATCTGCTGACCAGAAGGCAACAAGTGCCATCATGCGAAGGAAGAGGAGGCAGAGAGCTGGAAGGAGCCCTGTCTTGGCTGTGTTATAATGCACAGGCATCAACCCTGGACCGTCCACCTTTAGAGTTCTTTCTTTTTAGGGAAAAATCCCACTTGATTGGTTTAAGCCATTGTTGGCCAGGTTGTCTATTATTGTCATCGAACATATTTCTACCAGATTGCTCACTCACAGGGGATTCTCAGCAGGGCTGATATACTTGCCTACCCTCCAAGACTATTGTCAGGATGAAAAGCATGAAGCTGTTTAGTATTCTTTGTGTGTTTCCCAAACCAAATTGCTGATACTGCCTTTTCCTTTCTTCTTTCTCTATGGTATTTTATGTTTCTTATTCTCCTCAGCTTGGCCTGAATTTGTATTATCATCAGACTCTTGCCAGGCGCTCTAATTGAATTGGGCTTTGTTGCAGCTCAGACAGCTCGGAATTTTTTAATGGTCTTCCTAAACCATTCTGGCCAGGGGCAGCCCCTCCCTTCTTCGACCTCACAGCCCTTAGTGTCTGCACCTCCCAATTGCCAATTCATCATGCACTGCCCGGTGACACTTTTCATGCGGCTGCCAGAGAATAATTGATGTTTAGAGCTGGAAGGGACACTAAAGATCATCTTCTCCAGCCACCTCAGTGCATGTGAATTGTGGCTTACCGCTTGGATTTTTCTTTACCTCTTCAGGGGTTTACAGTTTATCATCCCAACTGGATCTTAAGCTCCTAAAGAAAAGAAAGATAAAGAATAAATATTTGTTGAGTTACTTGCTACTGTTACCAGAACATTGGGTTTTTATTGTCCCCCAGGATGGAAATCAGGAGACACAACAGATGGGAGTAGAAAAGTGAAAGTTTATTAGCTTGTGCACAAGGGAGGCACAAGGGGGCCTGTGGGAAAGGAAAGGGCAAGTGACTGACTAGTTAGGGAGCAGGATTATGGGGGTTTTATTAGGCGAAGGCTGAGGAGGAGTGCCTGTAGAGTGTAGTATCATGGCTTGTGGAGATGGGGTTTTCCTTGCGCTTGCGCTGTTGTTCGACACGCCACCACGTGCATTGCATGTATCATTAGCACGCTAGCTCTCCACCCCTGAGTGTGATTTTTACTATGGTAATGAGGCTAGGATCACCTTCACATGACTCCTAGGTGCTAGGGGCCATGTGTAAGCCCAGGAAAGTGCCCAAACTGCGGAATGTGGATCTTGGTGGCCTCTACCTGACTCTCCTAACATATTAATTGGTTAGAGGCCTTATCTTGTTAGGCCAGAGTCCTTGCAGATGGCCCTGTCTCACAAGACAGACATCTTACACTCACTAATTTAATTTTCACAACAGTCCTGTGAAGTGGGTATTAATCCCCATTCGACAGGTGGAGGAACTGCTCAGAGAGGTTGTTACTTAGCGAGGGTGCAGTACCTGGAAGGAGGGGAAGCCCAGATGCTAACTTAGGTCTTAAGATATTTAAGTGTCTTTAACCTCCTTTCAGGCTGCTCAATCACTTGATTGGATTTTGCCTTTTGAGGTTCTTCAGTCTTTAAATTTCAAGAAATTCTGCATTCTGTTCATAGGATTTCTCTCTAGTAAGAGATTTAAAATATATATATGATATTGTGATTTATAATACGAAATTCATATTTGGTCTTCACGCCCAGACACAGAGCTTCTAAAACCCTCGTAAATTCCTAAGTGATAAGAGGAATAAGAGCATCTTTTGTCCCAATGAGATGACTCTGCGTGGGCTCCTGGATGGGCCCTGGATGTGGGCTGGTCACCACAAATACCAAGCCGTGATCAGAAGCTTAGGATCTGCAGTCCCCCATCCCCCACCCCATCCTCCAGAGAAGGGAGACGGGCTGGAAATGGAGTTAATAATTGATCGTGCCTACGTGAGGAAGCCTCCATAAAATCCCAATAGTAAGGGGTTTGGAGAGCTCCCAGGTGGGTGAAGGCATCCACGTACCAGGAAGGTGACACACCCCAACTTCATGGACAGAAGCTCCTAAGCTCAGGATCCTCCCAGACATCGCCCTGTGGATCTCATCTGGCTGTTCATCTGTATCCTTTACGGTATCCTTTAATAATCTGGTAAATGTAAGTAAATGTTTCCCTGAGTTTTGTGAGCTGCTCTAGCAAATTAATGGAACCCAAGGAGGGGTTTGTGGGAACCTCAGATTTGTAGCCAAGATGGACAGAAATTGTGGGTAACCTGGGGACTTGCTACTTGATATTGACCTCTGAAGTAGGGTGGGGGCAGTCTTGTGGGACTGAGCCCTTAGACTGTGGCTTCTGATGCTACCTCCAGGTAGACAGTGTCAGAATTGACTTAAATTATAGGATACCAAGCTTGTGTCCTGGAGAACTGCTTGGTCTGGGGGAAAATCCCTGTACATTTGGTGACCAGAAGTGTTACAAGTGTGGCGTAGTATGAGAGTGAAGCTGAAACACAGGAGAACTGTAGGTTCATCCAACTCAACATCTAATAACCACAGAAGATGTTGGTTCTTTGTGCTAACGTTAACATTTTTTAATGCAGTGCTGATAGAACAAAATTATACTATTTTTTGTTATTGGAAAATTGTTAGATATCTGTCATGATAAAATTTGATAGCAAAAATACATGTATCAAGTTAATGCAAAATAGTTTTTGTTCAGTCTTAACAGCAGCAAACAGAAGTGCTTTGCAGAGAATAACTTCGTAAGCTATTTGAGAAAACGCACTGCACTAAGACGAAAGTAATAGAAAGAAATATTTAGAGAAATGAAATTTAGTAGTTCCAAGATTCAAATAAATGTCAACAACTTTGGATTCCATTCAATAAACCAATTGTATGTTTATTTTTCATCTGAAACATTCCATATTTTAATCTGAGCCTGGAAGGTTTTTAATTTGAAGTTTGAAGCCTTTCAGTTGCTTTACTTTCTTTGAGGAAGATTAGCCCTGAGCTAACTACTGCCAGTCCTCCTCTCCTTGCTGAGGAAGACTGGCCCTGAGCTAACACCCATGCCAATCTTCCTCTACTTTATATGTGGGACGCCTACCACAGCATGGCTTTGCCAAGCGGTGCCATGTCCGCGCCTGGGATCCGAACCGGCGAACCCCAGGCCACCGTGAAGCGGAACGTGCGCACTTAACCGCTGTGCCACTGGGCCGACCCCTAGTTGCATTACTTTCTTGCAGAACTTCCTTAACACTAGACTGGCGATTAAAATGAGGTGTAATTTTCTTTTAACACCATTGCTATTGTTTAGGTAACAAGAAAAATATTAGATAGTTGGATTTGAAGAAAACAAGCCTGTAGCTGTTATCCATCTCTGATATAAGCCACGTTTGATTTTGGAAGTGTACAGATAATTTGTTCACTTTTTAAAAACATATAGGGGCCAGCCCCGTGGCCAAGTGGTTAAGTTCTCACACTCCACTTCAGCGGCCCAGGGTTTCTCGGGTTCGGATCCCGGGCACGGACATGGCACTGTTCATCAAGCCATGCTGAGGCGTGTCCCACACACCAGAGCCAGAGGCACTCACAGCTACAGTAAGTAACTATGTACTGGGGGGCTTTGGGGAGAAGGAAAAAAAAATGGTTCGCAACAGATGTTAGCTCAGGTGCCAATCTTTAAAAAAATTTTTTAACAAAAGTGTAATTTTACATTTCTGCATTTTAAAAAGAGCTTGGTCATAATTTTAGATGCATGCTTTTAATTAATGCACTTGTACATGTCACCTTTGGGAACATACCTCTGCCTGTATAATCTCAGATATTTATAACTTTCTGATTATATACTGCTTAAATCTGTGAACTCAAGATACTGCTGTGAATATCAATTTTTTAAAAAAACCACCATAGGCTATGGTAATTGGTTGTACATGCTTAAAATGTTAACCAAAAATAAGTAAATAAATGTATCTAATAGGCTCATGTGTATTGTGAGGCCCCAGGAGGCCACACAGGCCTCTAGGCAGGTGAACAATTATACCTGTTAACTGGAAGCCTCAGAGGACAAGGGTGATACCTACCCCACCTTTGTGTCCATCGGGTTGAACGTGGTAGAGGCTAACAAACATTTGAAAGATGAATGAATGAATGAATGAATGAGTGAATGGGTTTCCTTTAAGGCCAGTCAGGTGACTCAGACCTCTCTGAGTTTCTCCAGATTGCTAGCAAATGTTTTGCCCAAAGTAGAAAACATTTACTGATTGGCACGACTGTTAAAAGAAAGAAAAGGAGAAGCCTCCTTTGTCTTTCTCACCAGGCTGCACGGTGGTTCTCGGTGTTCTGGAATATGCATTTTCCAGCTAGCTTGTCACAGGCACCGTGGTGTGTCCCAGGCACTGGGCAAACTAGACATGCCCTGTGCACCAGCCATTCCACCCCTGACCCTTGCCTTTTCTTTGAACCTATAACAATTTGTTAAACAATTACTTTATAATATTCCTCTGTTAAAAATAACATTTTAAAAAGATAGGATGATGTATTGCTTTGATAATGAGGAGAAAAAATTGAAGAAACCTAAATGTATGGATTCTGCTCCTATTTTCTCTTCTCCCACTTGATTCATAAAGGAGCTTATAATTTATCAGGGAGGTCTCAAACTGCTGTGCCATACCAAATCCAATCCATGGAAATTTTTGACAGCCTAACACTGGCTTTTTAAAAATTGAGTTAATTTCTTCATCACATTATATTCTTAGTTACAAGCAAGAGAAACTGACTCTGGCTTATTTAGCAGAAAGGAATTTGTGAACATGCTTTTGTTGGGCCCCAGAATCCAAAGGAGGATGGAAAAGCAGACTCAGGCCATGCAGCCAGGAACACCACCCAAAATCACACAGCAGAGCCAACTTATCCGGTCAAGACTGCACAGACATCACTCTCACGGGACACACACTGCAGCCTGCACTGCAGACACAGCTGCTGCTGCTAGCACTGCTGTCCCTGCTCCCACTTGGCCACCATAGGCTTCCTGTAGTCCCTGCTTCTTTGCATCACTGGCTCAGAAGCTCAAGGCAGACACCTCTGATCAGCAGAGCCTGGATCGTGTGAGTGGATGAAGAGACTGGGCGGTAACTATCGATGGAGGGAGTTGAGCCACCACCTGCCACTATCCTGTCCCTTGCCTGCTCATTTTCAAATAACTCCCTCCTATGCACCCACCTTTGCCCCTTCCAAGTTTAGAATCCCTAAACAACCTTAGTAATTTGTGCATTCGTTGCCAAAATTAACACGGTTGGAAGCACTGAGAAGTCTAATAACCAGCTGCTCTTAGTAAATATTTATTAGACCACTTTTAGACAGTGGTAATAGGTTCAATTAATATTTATGAATGTAAAATAGAAAGCCCTAAATGATCATGACTGCACTCTTCCAGTATTCCTTTAAGATTCAGAATTAACTCCTGAATAGAGTCTGCAAGTGCCTTGAGAAGCCAATTAAAGTCTTAATCCCTATATGGAGTGATTTTCTTTCGCCTGCATCATTGTTCAGGCTCACTGTTTCCTGGTCCATCAGCTACACTGTCAACTGTGGCCCCTCTCCAATAACCTTTAATCCATCTAACAGTCAGCGATCCAACAGCTCAGTGAAAATTTGCTTGAGTCCAACAAATTCATGGATACATTCATTAATTTTCTCAAAAAAGCTTCCAAAAGGGCAAGTCATGGCCCAGAATATGATATTTATTTGTCATTTGCTTGGCATGTAGTCACATACCTTAATTTCACGTACAAGGAAATACTTTTAGCGGAAAGCACTTTTATTTTGGTTCAGAACACAACAAACTCATCCTCTAAAACCCTAACAATTAATTTATTGCTGAAATTTAGAGGTTTTTCAATAAAACCCATCCATGGCAGTAAAAATCATAGACAATAAAGAATTTCTGCACATGCTAAATTCCAGAAGACTAAACTGTCAGATTTAAACTCCATTTATACTTAATGAGCATGGACTATTTGTCAAGCACTGTTCTGGATAAGGTTACAAACATTATCTTTACTGTTGCTACAAACCCCTGAGGTAGATTTAATCCCACTTTACTGATGAGGAAAGCAAAGCTCAAGGTCTATGGGACTTAGAAATCACAAAGTTAGTAAGTGGTAAAGCCAGGATCTGAGCCTGGCTTCTGGTCCAAATCAGCTCTCTGCCTCAGCAGAGTGATCCAGGATGAGAAAGAGTTTCAGCATGAAAGTGTAGCTAAGGTAGACTAAGCTTTAGGCGGAGGTGTGTCACCTCTAGCAATTCTTCCCTGATTAAAATATCATGGATTAAGCTAATGATGAATCCAAATTGCTGGGATTTCATTGAGACACTATAATTTGGCATCCTGTCATTCACAACCGAGTTGAAAGGAAGGACATGTCCAAAGCAAGTGAGTGTTTCACGTAATGAAATCATGCCCCCAGGTGATGAAGGATGCTGGATACAAATTTCTTCATGTCTCAATGCATAGGTTTAGAAGGCAAAAAACAAATAAAATAAAACCACATATAAAATAATGATGTAGAAAAATTGTCTTGCAATGCCTCATGACTACATAATTGGACAGTCTATGGCTGGGGTAGATATTTGGAGTCTTTTTTTTTAATCTTCTTCTTTAATCTCGTTATTCTTTGTCAACATAAGTAAGTCGGGACTTGCAGATTAGACCCTAGGGCGTGTCCAAGGGTCTATTAGCGTGACTCCCAGGGCAATCTGGGTAACATATGCTTGCTCTAACTCCACAGCATGGAATTCAAGGTTATATCTGGCCCAAACTATTTTTGCTTGGAGAGTTTGAGTGATGAACAAGCAGTTTATTCAGAAGTATGAGTATTGTATGTTCTGCTACTGCAAACCTAATGTATGTCCTGTGACTCTGGGATAAATGAGGTACACCTGGCCCGGTGCAGTTGCCTCCAGTATGTATTCAAGCAAGACCACATCCTAGACTTCTTTAACATCGTGTATGTAAGACTATGTCTGAAGGGGGCAGCTGAGCTTTGAAAGGTCTGACATGAGCCTCATTTGCTCAGACTTACCATCCTCAAGTGTGCATCTGCTGGTGTGGCCCTTTGAGGGATCCTCAGGTGACAGCACTTCTGTCTGTTAACAGGAAGTGAGGGCTGATCTTTCTGCTGTGTACCGCTCTGACTTCCTGCTGAACCTTTAAATATGCAAACCTTGTTTGATTTACCCAAGTGATGTCTTCATCTGGTTGTTCAGTCAACCTGAGCCTATTATTCTCATTTGTCGGAATAGTATGTGTGCAGAGCTAAACGTCTAAAATAATTCCAAGATCTTTGATTGCTGATTAAAGATTCCTTTCAAAGGAGGTGGGTAGATTTATTGTGAAACTGATGCTCAGTGATGGTTCTCATCCTTGACCAAAATGTAAGGCTCACAGGAACCTGCAAGAAAGGATCACTTTCTATCACATCCACCTAAAATTATACCCTTTTAGACATATGACATATACTTAAACTAAGTTCTGCTAAGTAACTCACATAGAAAAGAAAGTCTAGGGCAAAACAGGCATAAAAATTTATGAAATGTGAAATGTGCTGCAGCAGTAAAACTTCCAGGAGAGTCTGTAGCAACAGAGCCTGACATCCTTTTGTATGTAATATCTTGATATGCTATATATGAAAGGAAAAAACCAAAAGTAATGTGATGCTAATTTGAAGATCTAGTTATAGATCTTTAGGAATTAATAATCTCTGGAAAATACTTTTATCTGCAATATGTGACGTTAACATATTTTTAGGGACAATGTAGATTTTTTTGGATACATTACTCCTTGACATAATTTAGCTATTTTAAGGTTGATACAGATATTTGGTAAGCTTTTTCTCTCAGTCATTTTCTGCTTTCTGTAATGCACCAACGCCGCTGTTCTGTAGTAGGGAGGGTTGAGTCACAAAAAGAACACAGTTCCTCTGACAGGGTCTCATGGCGAGACAATGGGACTCCATCACTTAACCTTCTGGTTTCCACTCCTCCACATATAATTAAATTAGTCAACCTGCCTTATCTTGGAACTACCAGTTAGGTCAGTTTTATTTTTTTTTGAGTCTGGGGAGTAAGTTTTAAAAAAATGTTTTAAAGTAAACTCTTTGTTGAAATGCAACGTCCACAGAAAAGCACACAGATTTTAAATTGTATAGTTTGATGAATTTTCACAAACTGGACACCCATGTGTAAACAGTGCCAGTCAAGAATAATGACCCCAGACACCCGCTTTGCACCCCAACCCCAAGAGGTGAGCACTCTCCTGACTTGTATACTATAGATTACTTTTACCTGTCTTTGAACTTTATATAAATGGAAATGTACATGCATATGTTTGGGTCTGGCTTCTTCCACTCAACATTACGTTTATGAGATTCATCTGTAACAATAGCTTGTTCATTCTTGTTGAATATACCATAATTTATTTATTCTATTATTGATGGATTAGAGGTTGCTTTTAGTTCAGGGCTATTATGAACATTCTTTGGTGAGCATATCTGTGCATTTCTGTTGAGGATATATGTAGGTATTGGATTGTCGGGTCCTAAGGCCTCACTTGGTATTGGCTATCTCTTTGTTCTGGTAGGTTTAATAGTGTGCTGGAGTTGGCTCATACTGACTCTCAGGATCCAATGGTTAAATTTTGAGAGCTGGTTGTTAAACAAAACCATTATTAAAAATTAAATTATATATACTTAGATAAGTTATACTAAAACAAAGGTAATAAGTATTCAAAATACACCACCTCCTATTATTTTACTACATTTGACTATCACCTATACTGTTAAGGTTATTTACATCACTGTAGCTGTATGGTGGAAATACTATGTAATGGTGCGCTGCTGTTCATCTCTTCAGCAATATCACGTGACAAATAGAAATGGCGAGCAATAGGATATATTCGTAAGTCATTTGGTGTAAACCTAATTCGGCCTGACTTTATTTTTCCAAAAGGGCCTGACATGGCCACTGAGCATGCATTGTATATCTGCTTTAAACATTTCCTACGGCAAGAACAAATGCCCTTAAGATAAAGGTGCAGCTTCCCGTGACATTGGCATTTCCTTAAGGATAAGCATCTTTCCTTAGGCTAGGAACTGACTGCTGCACTCACCTTTGACCACCCAGCTCACCCGTGACCACCCAGCTCGAGACAGCAGACCTGCCACCCTGCTGTGTTCACCAAGACAGCAGACTTACCTGCTGTGTCCATCAATCGCTGTGCCGACAGAGCAGTCTCACAACTATTGTAAAAAGGACATTTCAATCCTATGTGAAACTTCCTCTCTGGGGGTATATAACCACTCTGTGCACCCCACTTCTTTGGTGCCCTTTCTTCCTTCGGGAAAAAAGACCCTGGGCCATGGTCCTCACATTTTAGCTCAGAATAAACTCACCCAAATTTTCATTTATAGATTGGTTATGGATTATTTTCATAGACACATGGGTAGCTTGAAATTGACCACAGTGGCGTCTACACCTTGGGAACTGGGACATGCTGCTGATCAAGGCTTGATTTATTGTTTTGTTGATTTATATAGACTTAAGAAAGTGATGGGGAAAACGTTAATAATGCAGATTAAACACAAAAGTACCATGTTTCTAGCTGATATGTTGTGAATAACTCAAAAAAAATTATTAAAGCCTGGTTAAATTACGACCTTAGATAAGAATACAAGAGAAAAGCTAAAATCAACAAAAATATTCTGTAAGAATCAATTGGCTATATGGAATTTACCAGAAAGAATATTGTATTTTTTATTATTATTTGTCAATTTGTATTACACACACATAATGTACTTTTTTTTCCTCTGGAAACCCAATTGTCAAACATTAACCAGCACATCTCCAGTTACAGTGCTATCTGTGACACTGCGATTTGAGTTTACTTTCCCTGGTGACTAAGGAGGTTGAATGTGAAGGGGAAGAAAATTTGCCACCCCCAAAATGTGTCTCTAACCTGAAGATTATTTTAGGCTGATTTTTTTTTTTTAAAGATTTTATTTTTTTCCTTTTTCTCCCCAAAGCCCCCCAGTACATAGCTGTATATTCTTCGTTGTAGGTCCTTCTAGTTGTGGCATGTGGGACGCTGCCTCAGCGTGGTTTGATGAGCAGTGCCACGTCCGCGCCCAGGATTCGAACCAATGAAACACTGGGCCGCCTGCGAACTTAACCACTCAGCCATGGGGCTATTTTTCTTTATGGTATGAGATAGAAGCGAAGATTTATTTTTCTTCCAGATGGACATCTAATTGGCCCAGAATCACTTGTTGAAAAGACCATATTATTTTTAAGAAATAAAAGACTCAGAAAGTTTTTCTTGTCACCTCCCTATTAACTACCTAAAAGAATTTAGATAAATGGCCTTTAACAGGAACAGAGCTATCACCAGAGATATCTACAAAGAGCATGGGTAAAACGTAGGGGAGACTGGGCAGGGCCTAGAGATTGGAGTCCTCTCCATGTCCCATTGTCTCTGCCAACATTTGTTTACCAAACATTTGCTTTTCCATCTCCATGTGAATTGTCTTTCTCCCCTTTGAAGTTCTACCCCTGACTACCCCCAACTTCCTCTTTTGTCTTTAGCTGAAGATGATCCTTACAGTGGTGGCTTCAGCCATTTTGGCAAGTTACTCAGTTTTCCTGGGTCTCGCCCATGTATATGTTACCAAGCAAGTCCTCACGACCTAATGCACACAGAAGCCAATACCATGGTGCACTGGCCTTTGAAAGAAGCAGCAGTTTATTACGCAGTCAATTGGTGAGGAGACAGAAGGATAAGCTCTCAACTCTGTCTCCTTGATCCAGGGCTTGGGGCACGATTTATGGGATGAAGGGCAGTGTGGGCTGAAGTGTGAAGATAGATGATTGGAGGTGAGGAGAGGTGAGATAATTGATGATCTGCACAAGCATAGTTAAGCTTCATGGCTCTTCATAGGATGTATGTTCACAAAACAGTGGTGTTAGCATGATCTGAGGCTGGGGTTTTCAGCCCTTTCACATCAAAAAGATCACTTTTTGGGCACTTGTGCAGGCCCACTTGATGGGTTGGTGGTCTCAAGTGACCTGAACTGGACAAGCTGTCTCAGTTCCTGAGAAGCCACTCTTATTTACTCTGTTGATGAGGCGAGGTCAGTTGAACTAGTCCTAGAGGGACCGTGGTTACATATACATATTACTAAACTTCGATTTTCTCCTGTTCGCTCATCAGTTTAATTCTTAGACCAGCCACAGGAACCTAGAAGGGCAGAGGAAAATTCCTTCCTCCCCTACAAACACATTTCATGAGTTTATTGGTTACTAGAATATCTTTTTTTGAGAAGTCTCTATTAAGTCTTTTGCCCTTTTTTTTTTATTCTGTTCTCTTATTTGTAGGAATTCTTTACGTATTCTTAATAAGAGTCCTTTACTGAATATGGGTATTGCAAATATTTTCTTCTGGTGTGATTTGCCTTTTCATTCTCTTTTTTTGTTTTGTTTTGTTTTTGAGGAAGATTAGCCCCGAGCTAACATCCGCCACCAATCCTTCTCTTTCTGCTGAGGAAGATTGACCCTGAGCTAATATCTGTGCCCATCTTCCTCTATTTTATATGTGGAACACCTGCCACAACATCGCTGGATAAGCAGTGCATAGGTCTTCACCCAGGACCGAACCAGCAAACCCCAGGCCGCTGAAGTGGAGCCTGTGAATCTAACCACTACTCCATTAGGCAGGCCTCTGCCTTTTCATTCTCTTAATGGTGCTTTTTGTGTAGAAAAATTCTTAATTTTCATTTAGTACAATTTCTCAACCTTTTCATTTGTGGTTAGTGCCATTTGTGCCAGGTCTGAGAAAAATTTGCTATCCCTTAGTTGTCTATGTTTTCTTCTAGAAGATTTACTGTTTTACCTTTCACGTTTAGATCTACAAGCCACATGGAATCTATTTTTCTTTATGGTATGAGATAGAAGCGAAGATTTATTTTTTGTCCAGATGGACATCTAATTGGCCCAGAATCACTTGTTGAAAAGACCATCCTTTCACCGTTGCACTTCAGTATTCTTTTTATCATAACCAAGGAGCTGTCTGTGTGTGAGTCTTAGAGGACAAGTTTTTTAAAAATCAATTGTAAGACTATTTTAAAGGTATTTTACTACCCCAATCATCTTAATAATTCATCCAGAAGAGATTTTATTTCAGATGGTTAGGGGATAACCAGTTTCACCTCAAATTACAAATGTTTATTGATTCCTACTATGAGCAAGACTCAGGGCTAGCAGCCCCTGAGAGTGTACCCCTCCAAAATCACCTCTATACACTCAGTCCCTTTATTCTTTTCTCTTTTTCAAAGACATTGACACTGAAAATCATAAAAATAAGCATTTCTATGAATGTCTTTCTTTTCTAGATATTTACCATTAGATCTTTTGATAACTTTGCAAACTGTTTTCTGTCATAATATTCTTTTATTGTGGTAACATTGGTTTATAACATTATATAAATTTCAGGTGTCCATCCTTATATTTTGATTTCCATGTAGATTACATCCTGTTCACCACCCAGAGACTAGTCACAGTCCATCACCACACGTGTGCCTAAGCACCCCTTTCACCCTCCTCCCTCCCCTCTTCCCCTCTGGTAACCACTAATCCAATCTCTGTTGCTGTGTGTTTGTTTATCATGGTTTTTATCTTCTACGTATGAGTGAGATCATATGGTGTTTGACTTTCTCCCTCTGACTTATTTCACTTAGCCTGATACCCTCAAGGTCCATCCATGTTGTCACAAATGGCCGGATGTCGTCATTTCTTATGGCTGAGTAGTATTCCATCGTGTATACATACCACATCTTCTTTATCCATTCGTCCCTTGATGGGCACCTAGGTTGCTTCCATGTCTTAGCTATTGTGAATAATGCTGCAGCAAACATAGGGGTGCATGAATATTTATACATTCATGTTTTCATGATCTTTGGATAAATACCCAGCAGTGGAATAGCTGGATCATATGGTAGATCTATTCTTAATTTTTTTTAGGAATCTCCATACTGTTTTCCATTTTCTGTCATAATATTAAAGCAAAATTAAAACAATTTCTTTCATAAAATTAAAGCAAATTCTGATAATGCATTCAGATTATCTATTGATCAGTCAATATTTACTTATATAAACTCATGAGAAAGAGTAGATTTACTTGTCAATAAAGAGTGATTGTGTTTTTTGAAAAGAGAGAATAACAGACTTTGTTGACCATGACAATTTGGTTGTTCCCATTTACAGGATAACACACCTTAGAGGTGTAACCACCATCTCATTAGAGCCAGTTCAAACAGACCCTGTCTCTTATCAACAGAGTGATTAAGAATTGTTTTTCATGGGGCAGGCTCTGTGGCTGAGTGGTTAAGTTTGCGTGCTCCGCTGCAGCGGCCCAGGGTTCAGATCCTGGGCGCGGACATGGCACCACTCGTCAGGCCACGTTGAGGCGGCGTCCCACGTCCCACAACTAGAAGGACCAGCAACTAAGATATACAACTGTGTACAGGGGAAGTTTGGGGAGATAAAGCAGAAAAAAAAAAAAAAGATTGGCAACAGTTGTTAGCCGAGGTGCCAATCCTTAAAAAAAAAAAAGGAAGATTGGCAACAATTGTTAGCCCAGGTGCCAGTCTTTAAAAAAAAACAAAATTGTTTTCCAGAAAATTCACAGAGTCGTGTAGCCAGAGCATGTGCAGAAGAAGAAATCTTGACCTGAAGTGACCATGAATCCAAAGGTTCTTGTCCGCACAGAACCAAAGGGCCAAGACGTGACTGAAACTGAAAAGTGGGCCTCTCACCGGAAGTGAGGGTCCGTCATCCCGGAAGAGCTGGTGTTAAAACTCCTTCCGCCCTCACCATGCATGCTTAAAAGTGGGCCTCTCACCGGAAGTGAGGGTCCGTCATCCCGGAAGAGCTGGTGTTAAAACTCCTTCCACCCTCACCATGAATGCTTAAAACCTCACCGTGAATGCTTAAAGCCCTTCAATTAAAACGTATCCCACCAGCATTTCCGCATGCCAGCCTGCTCTCCCTAACCTCTTAAAATTCACCCCAAATCCTGAATTGGGGAGACAGCTCTGAGAGCTCATCTCTCCTGTCTCCTTGCAGATCGGTCTTGTAAATAAGGCTACTTTTCTTTTCCCAAAAGTTGATGCCATAATTAATTGGCTTTTTTATGTGTATTGGATAGGAGGACCCCATTTTTGTACACTAACAGAAGTAACTAAAATAAATAAAACCCATTCAGGAAGAACATACGAATGAGAAAATAATTTCTTATATAAAGACATTAATTTCTTAATTCTGTTATTGATTCTGTTGTTCAGAAAGAAAGAGCCGGATATTGCAAATACATGTGTGAAGCTCTTTACACAACAATAGATAGTAAATTTCTGTTCTTTCAGTCGAATTGTAGAAGGGGCCTAACCTCCCACTAGAGGGCATCTTTATCCCATTTGGTCTTTTGCACAGTAAATAACAGCAACCAATCTTTTGTTAATGTTGTTCCATTACCTTTTAACTACACCTGACCCTAAGGAGAAAGTTGTGAATGATCCTGATGTTAAAAGAACTTTTAGAAACACACACACATGCAAACACACACACACAATCTTTTTCACTAACAATTCCAGTATTAACAACTGTTATTGTTATGAAATAGTTTTTGGAACAAATTGTCATTCTTCCTTATCCCCTCTTTTCCACAAAAAAAGCCCCTTTCAATATGGACAGCCTGAATATAATCAACATCAAAATATATTTATTATATAATTTGTTATATACTTTATAAAATAGAGTATTATATCAATGGAAAAAATCACAAAGGAAAAGATGAGAATACATTTGACTCCATACAAAAATTAAGTATTTAAAAAGTATAAACAAAATTGAACTGCAAATAACAAACTAGAAAAATAATTGTCACAAATATAATTGTCACAAATACGTAGAATGAGTTAACAGCCTTAATACCTATGAACACCTCATGCAGATGCATAAAACACTAAGCTCCTGGTAAAAGTAGAGACAGTGTGAACAGGTAATTTAATGAAAGCAGTTAACAAGTTAATAACCCTTATTAATATCTAGGAAACACAAAAATTATGATATGCTTCCTAACCTATAAAGTTAGGGAAAAGATAATAAATGTTAATGAGGGTGGAGGGAGCATAATTTCATGCACTGTAGGTGTAAGAAAGTGCTGACTTGTCAATGTGAAAAGCTTGAACTGGAAAATCTTCATTTGCTGGCCAACACAGTCAAGACTGGTTCAGGCAAAAGTCATCGATAGGTGCTAAATCTAGAGGGACATTTTTGATGCAGAGCAGGATATTTTCATGGTCTTACGTAAGACCTCCACTGTAAGGGAGAAGGGGGAAAAATAATTTTTTCTTTATCCTTCTAGGTTCTATGGCCGAGATTTCCCTGCGATAAAAGACAGATTAACAAGAGAAAAACAAACAGAAATTTATTAACATGCATGCCTCATTTATACGTGGGAGATGCTCGGGAAACCTGACTAAAACTCTCCAAAATGGCCCAAGCTACCTCCTTGAACACCATCTTCAGGGAGGACAAAAGAAAGATGTTGAGGGGAGGAGAAGTAAGGAGGCCAGCTACGGAAAGTCATCAGGAAAAACGCGGTGAGCGAGGGTGAGGTTGTTAGGCAGATTTAAGTCTGTTCTTTCTCCATTGATAAGCGTTTCTTGTGGTTTGGAGTCATCCTTCTCTTCCTGGCACAGAGAAGGAGACTCCTAAAAATGGAGGTTTCCTTTACAAAACAGTAAATTCTGCTCTGTAGAGCTTCTCCTGTGTCTGCTGTTTCTTAAAAAATAAACAGCTCAGAATAATTCTTATGCCAAAGAGACATATTTTGAGCTGGTAAGTCCTGCTCCCCTCCAGTCCTGCCTTTGAAACTTCTGTAAGAATTTTCAGTCCAGAAGATGAGTTGGTGGATTTCTCCAGCTCATTGAACCAGTTCCTTAGTCCTGAGAATAGCTCAGTTCAGTTAACGAGTTGTGTCTCATTTCAGGAGCTGGTGATGCAGGCAGGCTCCCAAAGTTACGCCTATATGATTCGAGAAATCAGGTATTTAACAAAAGGCATTTCTATGGAAACAAAAGAAAAACGAATGTTAATGTTTGGAGCAGACTATAAACCCAATTTTTGAGTCCTGAGGGCGGCCAGTGATTTATAGATGTTGGGCTCGAAGCACGTTTTGGAGTTTGATTGTCTCTGGTGATGTCATCCGATGCTCCGGTAAACTTTCTGAGTGCCTCAGCAACAGGCATGCAGGTTGTCCATACGTGAGCTGTTGCAGTGATTTCTCTGAAGTTCCTATCAAGTCATCCAGCTTCATTTTGCAGGGAAAAGGGCAGTGTTTGTTCTTAGTGACAAAGTCGGAAGGGTGGAAGAGAATTGGAACTGTGAGCTTGGAGTGTCATAGGCAGATACTTGAGGGAACTAGAAAAATTCAGGATACAGTCCAGTTTGCAGGTAAAGAACGAAACCTCAAAGACAATTACCAGGACTAGAATCTAGTATTCACCAAAGATGTGCTAGTGAACATAATTTTTCTCACAGACTGCTTATTGGCAACAAGAGAAAAAAAATGCCTAACTATAATGTGAACAACCTAGACCAACACCTTGACCAGGAGATCAAAATTAACTTCACAAATGAGGAACAGATGGCATACACATTGTGTGCCTCCAGATGTGATTGCCTGAGGACACAACATCACTAATGTACTATTCTAGCTAGGATGCATAATCTGAAACTAACCATGAGGAAATGTTAGACAAACTCAAAATAAGGAATATTCTAGTTTTGAAATGGAGGGCCAACTTGCTTCAACTATACTCAGCTGTTTGTTTGCAAAAGTAGTTAGATAATGCATTACTAAAACCCACCCTGTAGACAACATCTCTGAGGCTTGGGTCACCATGGTGACGAGTGGACTCCTTAGGTATTAGGGGTAAATATGATAGAAAAATGGTTCAGAAAAATATGCATATTCTCTTTCTGAGTTTAAAACTCTCTATTTATCTAGAGAGACAGAGATACATGAAGGGAATAATGACCCACCAGAATTGCATAAAGATTACTTTAAATGGGAAACATTTGAGCTAGAAAAGATGCATAAAGAAATCTTATCTGAACTTCCCTTAACTGACTAAAGCAGAGTCCCCCAAAAATATAGCCACCATTAACCCCCCTCCGATGGAGTTTCCTGTTTGGGAGAAAACACTCTCAGCACCAAGAAGTGAGAATTCAGCTGCCATAAATTCTCCTCCAGGGGGATTTCCAGCCAGGAAGGAGATGGCCCATTAAAATCAATATGAAAAAGCCCAATAAAATCATCCATGTTTTCCCATTGAAGCCCTTAACACCCCCTTGTTCCCTGTTAAGCAGTTGTATAAACTGTATGAGTATACCCACATATATGTAAATAAACTTTGTCTTTTCTCCTGTGAATCTGGCTATTGTTTGTTCATTTGCAGGCCCCCACCACTGCACTCTGGCCTAAGTTGCTGGAGGAAAAGTTTCCCCCCAACAAAGAGCAAATGATAAAGCAAATGAGACAAGATGTTGATGATAGGTGAATCTTGGTATAGTGTATATTGGTGTTCTTTGTTCTTGCAAGTTTTCTGTAAGTTTGAAATTATATCCAAAGTTAAAAATAAAGCAAAACAAAAAATAGCTACTATTGAAATAATATACATAATAGCAATAAAGAAAAATGGAGAACTATTAAATAAGTTTTTATGTATCCTTTTAATGTTATCAAACAGTCATCAAAACTAATGTTTTTAAAAATATTCCATAACATGAAAGCATGTTACATAAATGGTCCTTTAAAAAAAAAAAGTAGAAATCAAAACAATCCATACAGAATGATCCCAATTAAGTCAAACATTAACAAGCTTATGTGTTGTCCCAGATGTCAAATAAGGTAAGAAGTTCCCAATAAAATTGATTTCAGGGGCCGGCCCCCTGGCCGAGTGGTTGAGTTTGCGCGCTCCACTTCCGTGGCGCAGGGTTTCAGCGGTTCGGATCCTGGGCATGGATATGGCACCACTTGTCAGGCCATGCTGAGGCAGCGAGCGTCCCACATAGCACAACCAGAGGTACTCACAACTAGAATATACAACTATGTACTGAGGTGCTTTGGAGAGAAGAAAATAGAAAAGAAAAAATTGGCAACAGATGTTAGCTCAAGTGCCAATCTTTAAAAAAAATTGATTTCAACTTCGTAACAGCTGTAGGAGTTGAGATGCGTCTGTTGGGGTGGAGGAGCGGGTGGAGAAGGGAGTACTACATTTCCGCTTATCATCTCTGGATCTAAACTCTTGCTCTTAATAAATTGTTTCTGTGTAAGGATGCATCTCTCTTCTCTAGAACATGGTTCCCATGTTCCTTTTTCTTGACTTCCTTCTAAAGCATAAAATAAGTCATTTGCATGCTTAGGGGAAATAAAAGTCCTATCAGCAAAGACAGACGCCTCCACGTGAATGCAGAAAGAAAGAAAACTGATTTCATACTTGTGATATTGTGATTTATAAGAAATCTATATTTAGTTATTCAGATGACCAAAATATATTTCTCATATATATTTGGTCTTGGTTCACAGTTCCTGGTCCACAGCTCCCAAAACCCTTGGAAATTCATAAGTATGGAGAGTGATAAAAGTGTCTTCTGTTATGTTAATGGCGTGACTTTTAGAAAGCACCTAGGGTGGGGCTGGTTGCCAGTAGAGCCAATCATGTGATTAGAGGGTTGGAACATTCAGTCTCATCTCCTGACTTCCGGGGAGAGGAGAGGGGCTCGAGGTGGAATCAATGGTGCCATTGTAATGAAGCCTCCCTAAATACTCAAAAGGATGGGGCTTGGAGAGCTACCGTGGGGTGGATGAACATGTGGTGACTAGGGGGAGTGGTGCACCTGGAGAGGGCATGGAAGTACCACATGCTTTCCCCACACCTTCCCCTATTCACCTCTTCCATCTGGCTATCCTTGAGTTATATCCTTTTAGAGTAAACTAGTAATCTAGGAAATGAAATGTTTCTGAGTTCTGTGAGCCGCTCTTGTAAATCAGTCAAACACAAGGAGGTCATGGGAACCTCTGATTTATAGCCAGTTGGTCAGAAGTAGAGGTAACAACCTGCACTTGGAACTGGGGTCTGAAGGGGGTCTGGGGAGCAGTCTTGTAGGACTGAACCCTTAATCTGTGGAATCTGATGCTGTCTCGGGTAGTGTCAGAATTGAGTTTAATTCTCGGACACTCTGATGGTGTCTGGGAATTGCTTGGTGTGTGGGAAGCATACTCTAACACACATGTTGGAATTGGGTCCAGGAACCTAATTTAGCGCTGAGTAAGCACAACACAGTAGCACATACACTTAGGTAGCTTGTGAGTAACTATGAAGTCAGGATGCAATTTCATACAATTAATTGAGTAAAGCAGAAGAAAAAATCATTAAACTTCTCTTATCTCCTTGAGAGACAAAAAATTACTCAAGATAGCCTACCAGGTTAACTCCAGAGTTGTGTGTGGATATTTCAAGAGGTATGAAGCCCAGACCTTGGAGACATCTCTGCATAAAGAAACAAAAGATGGGGCTTATCTAGCCCTGGAGAGATTGATCTACACTCCAAAAAGACTGAGTAGGGACTCAAGGACTGTTCTGTTTCTAGAGACCCTTTCAAAACAGAAGGAAGGAGGAACGTTCTTCTTCCTCTTTGTAGGCAGAGAGAAATCATTTTTATTTATCCCCACATGTGTGCAGCAGCTTTTCAGACTTTTGGAATGACGCATATGAACGACAGGACCACGTGATAGGGCACCAGGCAAACAAGTGAGAGTTGAACTTTAAATTTCCTTGTTGTTGAAGTCTTCTGCCACCCCCAGAGACTTGAATTTGGCCCGGACCACCTCTATCTCAGCCGGCTCTGGCCTCTTGACATGTTTTCTTATTCCTTATCTGACTCCACACGCCCTGCTTCTCCCCTTTGGACAGCTTTCTCCCTTAGATATGCCCTAAGAAACTCAATTTCCCATGCATTATTATGCAAAGCGATTTCATTTTCCATCCACTATTAGGCTCTGGAGCATCAAAGACATTTCCACTCTCAAATACTTTAACACCTGGGCGTCAACTCCAGATCCCACTCTTTATCTGCAGGGAAAAATGGCAGAGGCTTTGCAGTGTCAATCTTGTCTTCCTTTCCCACTAATCTTTGAGGGGAAAAAAGAGAGAAGTAGAGATGTACCACTCAACTGCTGATGTGAATTACACCATCTTTCCCCTCCAGCCCCCTCAAAGGCAGAAATGGCTAGACTCAGGTTTGGTCTAAAATAATTTCTTTTCTTTGATTTTTTCATATTTCTTCTAAGATATCTATTTTTATTCACATCTTATCTAAAAATTGAGATATATCTTACATTTGCTATCAAGAGATGAGACACCACTTTTATATATGAAATTAGCAAAGGTTTTGGTTTTGTATGACTAGAGGAGTTAAAATATATATTATTAGTAGCTAGCTGAGTAGTAATTTGGCATTGATAACCATATTCAAGATTCAATTTTAACGTAAGTTTGGGGTCGTAATTTTCTTAAATTGTCTTCGAAAACTGCACCCAAAGAGCACAGAGATAGAGCTGCAGAAAGTACACACTAGGTGAAGGAAATATTAGCCACTAAGGAAGACCACACATAGATAAAGCTGCCTTTCTTATTGTCACTAATACAAGTCCAAAATGATGGCTTGTCACATGCCAGGAAATGCTGTCAAAAGGCTGGAGAAATTATCAGAGTTTTTGGAATAGATCATAGAATTTTCAAGGCTAGGGGAGTTTGGTATGACCCTTCCGTGCTTCATGAAGGACTCTTTCTGAGACGTTGACCATCAATCTGTCAAAGCCTCTTGCTGATTTTTAGGAGAAGCTATTTATCTTCCTCCAAAATAGAATTCAGTTCAGGAATGCAACGAAACCTATGAGTTTAACCAAATAGGTAACACAGTCCAACCCTGAAATTCCTTGATAAGCTTCAAAATAAAACTGTCTGCAACTGTCTGCCTGAAGGCTGTCAGAGAAATGACGATCAAGAGCGTGTGTTCTGGACATTACCATGTCTCCATGAGGATCTGCAGAGATCTTCATACCCAAAATGTGGGAAGGGCCTGGGCTCGGATTTCAATTGCAATCCTGAAGAGCAAAGAGGTCATTATGTAGATGCATTGTATTAGTCTGCTCAGGCAGTCAACACAAAATGCCACAGACTAGGTGGCTTAAACAGGAGAAATTTATCTTCTCACAGTTCTGGAGGCTGGACACCCAAGATCAAGGTGTTGGCAGGGTTGGTTTCTCCTGAGGCCTCCTGGTTTGAGACTGCCGCCTCCTTGCTGTGTCCTCAGGTGGCCTTTCCTCACTTTGGTGTGTCTCCTCGTGTCCAAATTTCCCCTTCTTATAAGGATGCCAGTCAGATTGGATTAGGGTCCCCACCCTAATAACCCCAGCTTAACGGAATTGTCTCTTTAAGGGCTCTGTCGCCAAACGCAGGCACATTCTGAGGTCCTGGGGGTTAGGGCTTCAACAAGTGGAGTTTGGGAGGACATGATTCAGCCTGTAACATGTTTGTGTAGAAAGCCAGTAGGAAAAAAATGTAATGAACTATTACATTTACATAATAAACTATGCCCTTCACCCCGTTTCTCTTCATTCCTGGAATCTAAGATGTCTTCAAATATAAGATTTCACTTCAAGTTAATTACTTGAAGTTAATTATAGAAACTTTGGAAAATAGAGAAAAACGTAAAGGAGAAAATCCTACCCCACCTCCTTTAAACTTTTCTAAAATTTCTATAATGAACGTGTATTGATTTATAATAAAAAGTTATCTTTTGAAATAAATGGAATGTACTTAAGGTCTATTCTCTCTGGGAAAGAGGTGGCTAAATGACAACCAGTCTCCTTAGCTCCCATTCATCCCACTCCCGATTGAGCCACCATTTGAAGGAGAGAAATCAGAGACTGTCAGGACTGCAAGGGTTGAATGCAACCACATAGCATCATAGGATTAAGAGCTAAGAGTGCCTGGTCCTTATGATTTTACCATTTGACTGTAAGAAAATGAATTTACTATTTTAAGAAATTCTTGCCCAGGAAAATAAAATTGCAATTAACTGTGTGGTTTCTTTTAGGAATTTCCTGAAAGTACTAAGCTAATAACATTAGTCAGCTCAGCTCAGCTTATCAACTGTGAGACTTGCTTTGAAACCCTCCCCTTGCTGTATCCACCAATCGTAAACTATTACCTCCCGACTTTGCCAATCTTCCCCTCCACTCCACAAACCCCAGTCCTCTCCCTCGTCCCTCTCCCCCTGCATTGCAAGGCCCACTTAAACAGTACCCTAAAATATCTCACAAATATCCTGCCTTTGCGCTCCTCACTCTGAAACCCTGCTGAGACTTTTCAGGGTAATATTCTCCTCTACCATTGTAAGCAAGAAACTCAGTTTTGTTTTATCAACAGGTTATTTTGGTAGAATTTTCCGGGAGCCAGTGCTCAACGCTTAGAAGACTCGAGATGTTGTCCAGTCACACTATCCACCGTGCTTGAGTCCCTCATACATTATCCCCAACAGTGATACTCTGTTTTCTCCTTGGATGCTTCTACTGCCTGGGATCTCACTCTCTCCTCTCATACTCTCCATCGTCCTTTAGACACTGACGTCTTTGAAGTTGTCTGCGCATTTAACAGGAGATAATATGATGATAATAAATATCATTTGAGTGAAAGGATTGATGGTACATTTCAGGTTTAATTATTACTCCTTCCAGTTAGCTGAGAAAAATCATGATTAATAATTTTATGCACCTCCTTCCAATCTCTTTTCTTTTTCTGTGTTTTATTTCTTCCCTGCTCCATCTTTGTAAAAAAAAAGATTGCCGTTTTTGTGTGTGTGATTAATATGTTCTCTGTGTAGAACATTTTTGGAAACTCCAAAAAGAAATAAAGAGAACAATAAGTTTTTGGAATCTGAAAAAAAAGCTTAGGTAGTAAATGAAATTTTAGAAAATATGTTTAACTTTACTTTCAGAGCTTTATAATTAATTTCTATAGATTTCTGATTTCTTTGTTATACTCTTTAAATTCACTTTGAATTAATGAAGACATATTCTCAACTGATACTAATTTAAACAGTTAATAAAGCTAGGTTGTGAAAAAAGAGAAGGAAAAAATGTGAGTAGCTCCCCAAAATCTATTAAATAGGAAAAGTACAAATTTCTGACACCTCAACAAGGAGCATAATAGCATTGCTGATTATCATTCTGATGCAGAAATCAGACGCATTTGCCAAAATTTCCTGCCAGGAAACCGAGTGGAAATCTTTCTGAAGTTCCACTTACCAATGAAAACTACTGAATGTTCTAATTGATTCAAAGAGGGAAAAAATGTAAGAATGTCTGACTTAATAAGATGTTAGTAATCAGTATATAGGGGAAAGATGTGTATGCATGTCTGGAGTGCTTTCCAACACCAACAACTGATTCTCTGATTCTCCAGGCTCCAACTGGGTGTCCTACAGTCCAATTTTGAAACTAACTACTTAGAATTAGCACAGACCACACTCATTAAGGGCTTAGTCCTCCACAAGACCACCCCCACTTCAGATTCTGATCCCAAGTCTGGGCCACCCATACTTCAAAGCTATTGCTATAAATTGAAGATTCCCATGATCCCCTCCTAAGGTTTGATAATTTGCTGGAGTGGCTCACAGAACTCAGGGAAACACTTTACCTGTAATTACCAATTTATTGGAAAGGATACAATTCAGGAAGAGTCAGATGGAAGAGATTCATAGGGCAAGATATGGGGTGGGGGTGATTCTCTAAGCTTTCCACCCCCCCAGCACTTCATATGTTCACCAACCTGGAAGCTCATCAAATCTTCTCTTCAAGAGTTTTTATAAACTTCATCTCCAGTCCTTGTTTCCCTCCCTGGAGGTTGGTGGGTGGGGTTGAAATTTCCAACCCTCTAACCCCTTGGTCTTTTGGTGACCAGCCCACTCCCTGAGCTATCTAGGGGCTCCCTAAGTCATCTCATTTGTAGAAATTCAGGTGTGTACAAAGAGGCTCATTAAGAATAACAAAGACACCACTATCACTCAGGAAATTCCAAGGGTTTTAGGAGCTCTGTCCTCCCCCTCTACCCTCTATCACACACGGTGTGCCTACAACCTACTCATTGGTTCCGTTTCCTCAGAAAATAAGCCTAGGGTTGTTGACTTGGGATAGTCACTACATGCACAGGTGGAGAAGTAAGGGTCTACCTCTCTGAAAACTGAGTTCAGGAGATCCACTTGTTTTCAATACTATACCTTAACCTCTGGTATCTCTGATATATGAATTCTTCAGGCATTACATAGGGCATACAGGTTCATTTCTTGACTCTCAGCTAGTCTTTAGCTTGCTTTGACCAACAGAATATGGTAGAAGTGGTGCTGTGTGACTTTTGAGCCTCAGCCTCAAGTAATGTTGCAACTTTTGCTCTCATCCTCTTAGAACCCTGCCTGACACTGCCATGTAAGAGGCCTGGTGTGACCTACTGGACAATGAGAGGTCACATGGAAAAGAACTGAGGCCCTAATCAACTGCAAGACATATGCATGAGGCCATCGAGAACCAGCTATTCCTCAGCCAACCTGCCAAGTATTAAAGACAAAAATTCAACTGAGTAAATATAAAGGCCTCATTGACTTTATTCAGTGATTCATGAATCAAGCAGCATCCCATCCAGCAAATAGACAGGAGCTCCTAGGAATTATACAAAAATGGAAGGTGTTTTATACGCAGCAAGAGGGTGGGACAAAGAAGTTAAAAGAGTGGATTATTTCAGGCAAGGTCACCTTCCAGTAGGAAAATGCAGGGGGTCTTATCAGGCAGATCACCTCAGTAGTGTTGATCAGGAAATTCTAGACTGATTGGTTTAGAATTCCACTCCTGGGAAAGGCTGAAACCTCAGTTAGGTTAGATAATAAGTCTTGGTAGGGCTTAGCATAAGTAGCTCCATTTTGGGCCTGTTGTTTCTTTTTAACACAACTGATCACAAACGTGTGACTGAGCCCAGATAAACATACACGGAGCAGAGAAAAATCACCACAGCTAAGCCCTGCTCAAATACCAACCCACAGAATCATAGACAAAGAAATGGTTGTTTTAAAACTCTAGGTGATTTGTTTCATAGCAAATGTTAACTGATATAGTGGTAAAGTATAATGATGTCTACAACCTACTTTCAAATGTTTTCGAATAAAAGTATGTGTATATGTTTAAATATATGTATATTTCTTGAGAGAGCATATATATATATTTGAGAGAGGTAAAGCAAATATGCCCAAATATTAGCAGTTAGTAAATCTAAGTAAAAGATTTATGGGTATTCACTGTACTATCCTTTCCATTTTTATATATACTTGAAATTATTCAAATTAAAAGTTGAGGGGAAATAAAATTTGAAATACAGGAGAAAACAATATTGGCAAATGATAATTATTGAAGGCAAGTAATATATATGTGAAGATTTATAACATCATTTTTTGTTTATGTTTATGTTTGATATTTTCACAATAAAAAGTTTTAAAGTATACAGCAGGGATGACTACCAGATAGTGAGTTAAAATTTGGGTCCTAATCCAATTCAATAGACATGCTTCTGTTGCCCCATTGATGCTCTATAAATTTGCCTAAAGTTACAGACTCTCTAACTTACCCACCTACTTTCCAACCCTCTTCTTCCTTTCTGGAAGAGTCTGTTTCCCACCCAAGAGACTGAAAATGGCCAAGTAGCTTAGCTGCACTTAGGACAGGGGCATGCGACACCATGCTGGTCCCATTCTTCTGAAAAGTGTTGATTTTTGTTGTTGTCGATATAGTAGGCAGTTCACTTGGATGGAACCAAACTCCAACCTTGGTCTTCCCTGCGGTGGGTGTGCATCTGAAGTCACTGTTCAGTTCTTTCAGCTTAGCTGGACTGCTTAGAGCCTTCCCCAGGCACACACAGCTTAGGGCCCAACCAGAGATTTGGGCAGAGTTCCTATGCAGAATGTGGGGGTCCCCCCTCTCTGGCGCTCTCCTTTCCAAAATGTTCCTCTTTGTTTTCCTGCTTTTGTGGTCCCTCTGAACTCTGTCCTTGGCTTCTTCAACCAGTAAAATTGTGGATTTCTGTGCACGGAAGTCTTAGCTACTTCTTCTAGGGCTTGTTCTCAAGCTAAAAGTCTTTAAAAATGGGGAAAGTCACCAGAGTAATTTTCCTCTTCCAACTCTAGACCCAGTTTCTACCTACTTTTAGTCTCCAACGCCTTCAGGTAGTTGTTTATTTTTGCCCAGACTTCATAGTTGTCATATGCAAGAGAATTGGACTAATAGAAGCTGCATTACTTCACAATTCTCTTTCAGAACACAAAAGAAATGTGACAATGGACCACCATTTTCACGTGTTTACCTTACTGGATACATAATATGAAGAGGATCAAAATCTGTATAGAAATTGCTTACTCTTGCTGTTTACAAAATATTCCAATTCTTGGAGAATTGCTAATATTAAATGTGTTCATTTTTATCAATAAGCTAATGAAAGATGTCCATTGTCTTAATATATTTAAAACAGATAAAACTATTGATTTTTCTTACATGTAAAAAGAAATATTGTTAGTCATCAGTTGCCTTCCACTTGGGTTGACTTGACTAATTTAGGGTCTTGCTCAACATTTTATCATCAATTGCAGTCTGGGAAAGTGTGGACACTTAAATTTTTAAAATAAGCTTTATACAATGAGTAATGTATACAAATTAATGGAGTCATTGTCTTTGCTATTTTAATTGGTAAAGTGTGTTTTCCAGGTCAAAATTTACAATGCAATAAATCTTATGCAAGAGACCTAGCAGCAAAACAAAGTATTCTACATTACTCTTTTCAATAGCCAGAAATTAAGAAGGTCCAAAATAGTTGCTGTAAGAACAATCCATATGGTAGAAATATCAGAAAGTGAACCAACCTGGAAGAGGCTGAAGACATCATCTTTCATTTTCCAACAATTCAGAGGTAGCTCCTTCTATGTAATTATGAGTTTATAATATTAAAGGAAATGACTCACATTTTACATGAGCAGTCATGCCAAATAATGTATAAACATTGCAAAAGTGGCAAGAGGAAAGGTTAAAAGTAGTGCACACTGATTTTGGACCCTCCGAGCTGCTGACATGGCTGAGGTGATGGTGATAGGACCCCACATTTCTTGGCCCTTGTGATGATGAACCAGTGCTGGCCAACTGACAGGTGACCCTTTCTGCAGTGGCTTCCATTTATTGTTTTTGCAGCTGGTTAAACAGCAATGCTGTTACACGGGCCACTGTGAATCCACAGGGAAGTGATTACAGACACAGGGGAAATATTTTTCTTGGAAATTTTAACTAGTTTGTCTGTATGAAAGAGAACCCTTGATGAGGACTTTAAATGCTACATTTGTCTAATGATGCAGAGTCAATGCTGGCCTCTTTATAGAAACCATGCATTATTTATCCAACACCTGGGAATGTGCAGAATACAAGCTTCTGAAATTTTCTTTTCTTTGAGGAAGATTAGCCCTGAGCTAATATCTGCCCCCAATCCTCCTCTTTTTGCTGAGGAAGACTGGCCCTCAACTAACATCCATGCCTACCTCCCTCTACTTTATATGTGGGACGCCTGCCACAGCATGGCTTGACAAGCAGCGTGTAGGTCCACACCCAGGATCCGAACTGGTGAACCCTGGGCCGCCAAAGCAGAGCATGTGAACTTAACCGTTGCACCACTGAGCTGGCCCTGAAATTTTCTTCCAGTAAATGCAGGCTTTGTCCACAAAATAACAACTTTTCAGGCCATACACTTAGCTTCTCTCTCATCTCTTGGTACCTGGGAAATGACTCTAGTCTATAGGCATATTTTATTTGATGTAGAAGTTTTTTAAAAAATAAAACAATATTTTAAAATATGGAGATATTTCCCTCAAAACATTTTTAAAAAGCATAAACAAAAACCCAGATTTCTATCTTCTCTTGAAATCTGGAGAATCTGGCAAACTAGCCTTCACATTCCTGCATGAGAAGACTGGGGGGGAACTGAGTATTACAGCTCCTAAGCGACCTGTGCTCCCCATCCAGCTCACTCCATCCATTTTCCTGACCTGCTTAGCCTAAAGGAACTGAGTTTGAGATCTAGGCCTTATATGACAAAACAATATCTCGTAGGTGTCATTCACCAGTGTGTGTTAAGATGAAGTTGTTACTGATAAGGCCCAGTCATCTTTGAGAGCCAGGCCCATATATAGGAGATTATGGGAGTAACCACTCTTTAATCAAACCACTACAGGGAATATGTAAGCCTTGTTAGAGCTGCTTTTCAGCATACAAGCCCCAAACTATTTCTTCTGTATTACTCTGTATATACAGGTTTTTAGAGAGTAGTTGAATTCTTTTTCAATATAATTTTTTAATGTTTATTATATCTAAGAATTCACTGTTTTTGCCAATCATGTTTCCAATGTGAAGTGAAAGGAGAAACATCTGCGACCCCTAAGTTAAGAGTGACAGGAGAATTTGGAGAAACTAAAAACAAGAACTAAAAGTTATCAGAACACCAAAAAATTGCACTCATCAACAGAATAGGTGCAAAAAGTATTAAAAAGTATTGAAAAGTAATTTCCTGTATTAAAAAGTAATTTCCTGGGGCCGGCCCCATGGCCAAGTGGTTAAGTTCGCGTGCTCCACTGCGGTGGCCCAGGGTTCGGATCCTGGGCGCGGACATGGCACCGCTCGTCAGGCCACGTTGAGGCGACGTCCCGCATCCCACAGCTAGGAGGACCTACATACAGCTAAGATATATAATTATGCACCGGGGGGATTTGGGGAGATAAAGCAGGAAAAAAAAAAAAAAAAAGATTGGCAACAATTGTTACCTCAGGTGCCAATCTTTAAAAAAATAGTAATTTCCTGACCAAAGTTCTGATACACCAAACCAATAAGGATAATATGTATTTTTCACTTGCTCCCATTTAGTCTTCAGGACAATCTTATGATGTAGATTGTATTCATTATCTATTACTGCATAAACAAATTACCCCAAAACTTAGAAGCTTAAAACAACAAACAGTTATTGTTTGATTAACCCTAAATAAGGCTTAGGAGAACCTATATGATTACAAAACTAAAATGCTGATGTGTACATTCCCTTCCGTTTATCCAGATGGTAACTTGTATAAAACTCCTCCGCAATATATACATACCCTGTGAAATATATATGCAAGATACATTTTTGAAAAGTAACAATATTATTACTACATGACAACAGGGATATGCTCTGAGAAATGTGTCATTAGGCGGTTTTGTTGCTGTGTGAACATCATAAAATGTGCTCACATAAACCTAGATGGTATAGCTTACTACAGACTTGGCAATATGGTACTAATCTTATGAGACCACCATCGTATATGCAGTCAGTTGTTGACTGAAACATCATTATGCGCTGCGGGACTGAACTAGAAATAGACATGTTTTCCACATGAACTTTCCACCACCCGTCCTCACGGTGGCTGTGAGACCTTGGCAAGCTGAGAGCTTCATTGTTCACTTTATGTCCCTTCTTTCCCTTGCTTTACTTTTTGTCTCTGTTTCCCTCATTCCCTCTTCAAACAAAACCAATTTTAAAATATTGTTTGAATTTTATGAGCCCAGTTTTGCTCTTGGGATATTCTGCATGAATTAGAAAATAAAATGTATCCTATTTTTATAGCAACATTTTGGAAGAAATTAAAACCACACTATAACAGGAAACAAAAAAGCCTGATAAATTGCTGTTACAGGCTCTTCCATAATGCAAATTAAATAGTTGACTGCAGTACGCATAGAGCATCTGCTAACCCAAATTAAAATGAACTAGGACCTAAGTTAGAATTGCTCTTTCCATCTAATCGTATAGAAGACTAAACATATTATGAGCCAGATATTCTCAATGTGTTAAGGGATTGTCTATTAGCAAGCTTAGGAGAGCAAATTGAAGCAGTAACTAAGTAGAATCCTGGGGACCTGAAGGAGTTAACAACTGCGGCTGCCTAAGTGCTTAATTAACAGCTGGGTAGAGCCACCAGGCAACTGTAATTCAGTAATGACAACAAAAGGTAGATTTGTTCTAAATCTCAAGCCAATGTTGGCCATTTTTCTTGAGTTGAACTATTTCATGCTTTCTTGTTTTAATTACCCATTATCAAATTTATTATCTCAATATACACATTATAAAACGGTAGAAAACAGAAATAATTTTTGGAAACATCTCATTGTCAAAAATTTGAAAATGATAATTTGAAAGCCTGGCAGAAAGAGCTCATTTCTCTGAGAACAGCCCATTACAGTCTTTCTCACGCTTTCTGTGGTTCTCCCCATTGACTCATGTCATTATCACTGAAGATGACAAGATTTGCTTGCTCTTGGTGACCTGATTTCTTTCCTTTTAGACTTTTTTTCACCATTAAAGAAAAAACAATATCTTCTTTCTTTCAGTAGAACATACATCAAAATTATAGCAAATCCCAAAAATGGGGTCAGCGTGATTCTGACTCAAAATGACTTGAAAACTACCAAAGTATTGCACATTTTTCATATTGATAAAAATTAAATGAATTGTCCATAACAGTAAGAATTATTTTCAATTTTATATAACAGGAAACTTAACTAAACAATTGTTTAAAAAATTATGGTAGTTATTTGTATTGATTCTTCAAAGGAGCTGTCAAAGATCTAGTTAGCTTTCTGTTCTCGTGTCTCCAGTGTGTAGCTTTCATCCTCATGAACACCTCTTGATACTAAGACAGCTCTCTTTCCACCTGCAGCTACATTCCAGGAAGGAATAATGAGAAGGAAGAAAGACAAAAGACATGTGCCGGCTTAGGCAGACCCCTTTTAAAGAGTTTTCCCAAATATCCCACATGGTAGGCTTCTATCTGCTTGGCCAGAACTGTGTCGTATGTCATATGTCCAACCCTAGCTTCAAGAAAGCCTAGTGAATCAAGTTTTTAAGCTTATATATTGCCATCAAAAGCAAAATGGAGTTCTGTTAGTGAGGAAGAAGAGAAGAACTTGTATCAGGTAGGCAACTATCACTGTCTGTTCAATGTTGTGAAAGAAAGACTTCAGGAAAAGCAAAGAGGTTAAAGCAATGTCAGAGAACATGATAAAATGAAGGACAGACAAAGATGACCTGTTCATCAGTTTTACCTGATGCCCCTGAGGTGAAACAACAAACAGAAAAAGTATTAAAAAGTAAAATACAGTATAATTTCAATGAAACAGAGAAACTGAATCTGTAGTTAAGACATTATATATAAGAAAAAATTGATACAGAACAAGATACAATGCGTTTAAGCTATCAAACTTAAAAAATTAAAAATATTAATTCTTTAAAAAGAATTTAAATTATTATTCAGGCATTCAGGCAAAATAAGTCATTTTTAAGAGAAAAAGAAGTCAAGCTGGTCTCAGACTTCAGTATGGCGAACTCCAATGCCAGAAAGAAATGGAGCACTGTCTTCAACAGCCGAAAGAAAAAGGGACTCAAGAATGCTATATCCAGCCGAGATATCACTCAGTCACAAAACAAAGCAACAGACATTTTCAAAGACCAGAGAATAAGAGAAGACAGCACCTATGAGCTCCTTGTAAAGAATCTAGTCAATCAGGAAACCCAGCCAACCAAGAAATGAATCAAGATTAAACCAAACCCTCAGGATTGGACAAGCCATGGTAAAAGGACTGGTGGTAATCACTGAATCTATTTAAGTGTGAAATGAAGGATCGCCAACTGGGGGAGTAAAAGAATATGAGCTACACAATTAGGAAAAGAGGGTGCAGAGCCAGCAATCGCAAGTAGCATGTATCAGTGCCTACTGCATTCCAGGCGCAGAGCAGCTTGTTTAATTTCCACAATACTCTTTGGGATAGATATTCACTGTTTTATCAACATTCGACAGAGGAGAAAATAGAGGCACAAAAATAAGTCATTTGCCTGTGATAATAAGGAAGTAAATTGAAGAGCCAACCCCAAATGTAGGTGTTGGAACCTACAGTCTTAGCGCGATACCATGATGCCTTCCACAGGGTGACCAATGACGCTGGTCATAGCACTGACAGTCCCGAGTTCCAGGGCGCCCCTCAGACCCAGGCACACTAGGATGGTTGGTCACCTTGTCTTCCCCGTGTTAACCTTGTTATCTGTCATAACAGGAAAACATTCCGTGCTAAAATGAAAACAATTTAGAAAAACAGTAAGAACAAAATGACTACAAATCCTTAATGGTTTTCATAATCTTTTGTCTTAACCATAAGGGATATAAGACACAGTACGTCTGGCTGGTGAAGAAACATTTATCCACAGTCAAAAATTCTTTGTTTCACTTGAGTTTTTTTTCCTTCAGCGTGAATGTGAATTCCTTTACAATCCCAGAAAAGGCAATCTAGAAGTTACTTCAGTTGTAAAAATTAATACTCAATTTATTAATTCACAGCTTCTAATTTAATTCTTCCTTAAGCATTTAAGTTCAGTTTATACATTTCCTTCTTCGATTATAAGCCTAGCAGATTTGAACTGTCATTTTTATTGACCTTCAATTAATATTTGGTTACAATTTCAAACTTAGTCTATTAAACTCTTTTAAATGTTTTAAAATGGGTTTATAAATTTAATGTATTGTCTTTTTTATCCTTCAATTGTCTGAAGGACAAACCTTTCCAAGTAATTAAGTCATTCTTATGAATTAAATTAGTTAAACTTAAAAATATGGTGAAACTTCAACTCTATTAAATGTTCTAATACTATATATAAACAGTAACATTTCTACTTAAATTCATGAACTTAAATCAATTACTCAATTCTTCTTTTTTTGTGGTGAAGAAGATTCCCCATGAGCTAGCATCTGTTGGCAATCTTCCTCTTTTTTTTTTTCTTTTTGCTTAAGGAAGATTAGCTCTGAGCTAACATCTGTGCCAATCTTCCCCTATTTTGTATGTGGGATGCCTCCACAGCATGGCTAACTAGTGGTATAGGTCTGTGCCCGGCATCCAAACTGGTGAACCCAGGTCACCAAAGCAGAGCACACGGGGCTTGAACCACTCAGCCCCAGAGCTGGCCCCATCAATCCTATATTTTAAATTGAAATCACAAGGCTGCCTTGTTAATCTAATCAGTCAAATTCTTGTTAATATTACAAGTCTAAATGGTAAATGTATCCAGATGCTTTAGCAAAAGAAAATATTAATATGACGTGTTTTGTTCTCAACTATTTCTGTTATTAATTCTATAACTCTAATGGGTATTGAAATGATACCTGGTATGAATTTTGCATCTCTCTCTCTGGCTTTCTGTGACTATTTTAGTCATAACTTTCAAAGGCATTCTACTAGTTCTTCTGTTTAATTCAAGTAAAATTAAACACTTTTTAATAGCTTCTGATTTTGTAAGGTTACTTTTCTCTCCCTCTCCCTCGTGAGTAGGTGACGTATTTGTAAGTGTGTGATTGCGTATTGTTTGCATGTGTATATTTGTGTCTATGTCTGTATTGTGCATATGTACCTCTGTGTGTGCATGTGCATGATGCATGTGTATGAATTTGTATGCACATGTACGTGCAGGTGGTGGTGGGAGAGGATGACTTCAGTATTTTCCAAGAGAGCTGAAAGAAGTAATGCTCACCAATAATCATACTGGTTATTTCAAGATAGTGGGTTTTAGGGGCATTTGCTGCTTTTTACTTTAAGTTTTTCTCTATTGCTTGAACAAGCAAGTGTCACTTTTAAGAGAAAAAAGATCTCTTTTCTTTAAAATAATATTTTTAAGAAGGATAGCTCTTCTTTTACAGACATGGAAAGATGTCTAGATCATGTTACTTCAAAAAAGGAGGTTCAGAGTAATACATATAGTAGTCTTCTATGTGGGGGAAAAATTGGATAAAAATTTAATGTGGTATGAATATAGATGAGTCTCAAAAGATGCGCACTGAATATTAAGAATGTTTATCTGTGGGGCCGGCCCCATGGCTGAGTGGTTAAGTTGCCGCGCTCCAGTACAGCGGCCCAGGGTTTCGCCGGTTTGAATCCTGGGCGCGGACATGGTACCGCTCATCAGGCCATGCTGAGGCAGGGTCCCGCATGCCATAACTGGAAAGACTCACAACTAAAAAAAAAGTGCACAACTGTGTACCGGGGGGCTTTGGGGAGAAAAAGGAAAAAAATTAAAATCTTTAAAAAAAACAGCCAAAAAGCCCCACGATGTTTGTCTCTGGGGTGGGGATGGAATTGGGGGCTTGAAGCAGGTAATATGTAGCCGCTGAGAACAGGAACACTGACGTAGACAAGGAAGGGGTTTATTTTTGCTCACATAAATCCAGAGGTAGGCTGTCTAGGTGAGGGCACCTCAAGGCTCTAGACTCTTTCTAGCTTTGGTCCCACCATCTTTCCAGTGTGTCTTCCATACTCACGCTCACAAGATTGTTGCTTCACCACCAGGCATTGCCTCCAAATTCCAGTCATGAAGAAGATAGAAAGACAAAGAGAAAAAGATGTGCGCCAGATGAGTTCATCTCTTTTTCTCAGGGGAAAAACAACTTTTCTGGGAGCCTTTCCTAATAGACTTAAACTAATAATTCATTGGCCAGAACTATGTCATGTGGCCACACGTTGCCCAAGGGAAGCGTGGAAAACCTAGCTTTCCATTCCGTACGTTGATACCCCAAATATAATCATAGTTTTTTACCATAAGGGAGAAAAGACATTTTCTACATAAACTTCTGTATTGTTTGCGTTTTTGTCATAAGAATGTGCTTATGTAATATATATATTTGTGAGTATTCTTTAATTTAGAAGGAATTTATATATACATAAATGGAGATCATTCTAGATAGAGAAAAGAATTGATTGATTTAAAATATCTAAATATGTAGAAAACATTTCCCATTTAATTGTATGTAATTGTATATTCTTTTCATTAAAAGGGTGGATTGCTAAAATGATCTACACTATAATACTAAATTTTTTATGCAGCATAATTCGCTATGTTCAAGATACGATATTTAGAATAAGCTAAGGGCTGGAATGCAGAAAATCCTTCACTTAGGGAAAAGACTGGGTTCATCATTCCTGTGGTTTTCACTCACATCTGGGTGGATGAGAAACCAGCTGGAGAGAATCCTGCACTAGTGCAAGTGAAAAACAAATCCACATTTGCACTGTACGTTCAAATTACTTCCAAAAACACACACTTATTTGTAAATCCAACTAGTAACGTGGGATCAAAGCTTGAAAACAGCAAAAACGTCCTCTCAATCATTCCACAACTATTTTTAATTTTTAAAAGATTCCCATTCTTCCAGGCCTTATCCTTCTGTGCACATACTTTACCTATCTGTAATCTCAAATGACTTTCTACTTAGTAAACTGGAAACCAATTATTACAGAGAGGAATTCATGCAAAAGTTTTTCTTATTTGCATAAACAAATAAAGAGATGAGATACAAAGCAGTGAGGCCTGAGAGAATAAATAGTGCAATGTGTTATCTTCTCACTGTGCTTTTTGGTTTGTTTTCCAAAATTCTATGTTTGAAAGTAGATGACAGAGTTTTTTGTATTTTTGAAAATTATCACCTTTGTGATGAAGAGTGCTTCCCATGCATTGGAAGGCGAGGTTTCAGAAGGCCGAGCTCCCCGGGTAGATTGTGGGCTCTGGTTAGAAGGAAGCAGCGGCCAGAGAAAAAGCAGCAGCAACTCAGGCTGCGCCTCGGTGCCCCTGGGAAGGGCCAGAGCCAAGAGCAGAAGGGATGAGGAGGTGTTGAGGGTACGAAGGATGAGTCAGAACCGGGCTGGGGGAAATTCAGATGATGTGGGGACAAAGCAAGTTCCTCATCTCAACCGCTGACTTCTGGAAGGAAGTTCTCCAACCCTTGTGTGTTTGGAGAAAAGTAGTCAATTCTAGAGTATGGCACAAAGTGAGCAAGGAGATTGGACAGAGAAAAAGTCCTACTAATTGCAATAAAAATTTTAAAGGTCTAGAAGTAAAGAAAAAAAAATTGTATTAAAGTAAATAGCATTTGCAAAGCCTCCAAGCAATGTAGCTTGAATATAGTAGGTCTTCAGAAAATGTTAGCCCCTCTGCCCCACCAGCTTAGTGGGCCCTTTGGTGCCCGTTCGGTGCTTTGCTTTGTTAAATGCTCACTAAGAACATATTATGTGACTGAGGATGGAGCTGAGGGCCACAGCCTGAATATCCTAGCCGATAACATTTGTACAAGACACCTTTCAGATCTATAAGCCTGACTTTCTCTATATCATAATCCTCTCTCAGTGTCCCCTGAGTCCAATCGCTCTGTCTTTACTGTCTTTCAAAGAACTGGGACCCTATTGTTTTAATGGACTCCTCCAACTCATAGCCCTTGGAGCTCTTTCCTGGTCAGCATTTTAATCCAGGATTTAAGATTTGTCTCTTGCATTGGTGGCTGCATAGCACCTCTTCTCCTCACACCAACTCTGTCACTAATTGTGGGGCTCCTTGTCCCCCACTGAGGCACCAGCCATGGCACCCCATCGCATCAGGCTTGGACCCAGCAGGGGAATCTGTCCTAACCACCGGCCTGAGGCCAGCAGTCCTCTAGGACTGACAGAAAGCACTTTTTTTAACCAAAAACAGCCAGCTTAACACTTCTCCATCTTCATATTCTTCCTCTTTCCTGAACTTAAAAATTAACTATTTAAAAACGGTACCAGCGGGCTGGCCCTGTGGCCAAGTGGTTGAGTTCACGCGCTCCTCTTTCGCGGCCCAGGGTTTCGCTGGTTCAGATCCTGGGCACGGACATGGCACCGCTCATCAAGCCCACATGCCACAACTAGAAGGACCCACAACTAAAATATACAACTATGTACCGGGGAGCTTTGGGGAGAAAAAGGAAAAGTAATATCTTTAAAATCGTGCCACATTTTACCAGGAATATTTAATATCTTGCTAGCATTTTAAACTCCAGTTATAATTCATACATTCCACAGAGAAGTTACTTCATCTTTGTTAAATATAATGATTGTTCATAAGCACTCTCTTCCACGGTGTTTCTCCTAATTCAGACCATTAATACCCCACATGCAGATTCGCTGATCTGCCTAGTTCCTGGAAGACAGAAGCTCCAGGCCCTACATCACTTCCAATTTATCTAACTACTTAACCAACTTCATGAAGCACAGACCTGACCATGCGACTCTCCTGATCCAAAACCTTTGATGATTTCCCAGTGCAGAAGAATAAACCCCAGCTACCTCTTAGCTCATGTCCACCTTCTTAACTCCACACCTCCTTCAACTTCATTCCACACTCCTCATCTCCAGGCTGTCATTCAAGGTATTCTTGATATACTGCTTGTCCACCAACCATAGAAGCTTTCCTAAACTCTTGTTGTCTCAATATTTCCCTCCTGCATACTCCAGGAGCTTCTCGAACCTCTTTTCACAATCTGTCTTGTGCTAAAATGATATATGTACTGACCTCTTCCATAAGACTGAAACATAGGGACCAGAATTGGTGTTTCATTCATCCTCCTCACTCTCGTTTCTTCTTGGATAATTTACCTGTGCAGTCCACAGTATAAAAGGGGCATCACTAATCATACATCAACTTTGAGCCCTCCTTCCAGTGGCAACAGCTAACTGGAGTAGGATGGATGCTTGACTAAGCCTAGCCCAATCAGATTCTCTCCTTCTGAATTTGGAAATAGAACACACACAAACACACAAACAAAATCTAGTTGGAAGGTCATGTAGGCTGAATGTTTGCAGCTATCATTTGGGGGTAGCCCTGAGGGTCATGTACAAGCGGGTCAAAGAGTGGAGAAGAGGAAAGCAGAAGGAAGCAGAAATATGGCAGGGACAAGATGCCATGCAGCAAAAGAGAAAAGGAAACAGAAGACAGAACAGAAGAGGGCGTACGAGTCAGGAGAAGGGAAGGAAGACAGATGTCTGGCAGCTGTCTAGTTCCCGTGAGGCCTGGCTGTCTTCCCAGCATAGGCTCTAGGAGACTTCTCTGCACGCTCACCCTTCACATAAGCAAACTGAGTTAGAACTGTCCTTCCTTACGACTAAGGGGTCCCTTATTAATACAACCGAGAGTTGTGCTTGGCTCATTAAATTGCAGTGTTAGACAACATGACATTGAATAGAACTTCCTCAGGTTGCACTGGGCAGCCTCAGGAATGCAAGACACAGGTAGACCACCGTTCCATGCATGATGGCTGCCAGTTGTTCCCACTGAGCTGATCCTCCAACATGGAGGAGAGAGGGCGGAACTTTCTCCTCTGTTCCAAACTGTCTCATAAATTTTACATTAAAAAGTCGAGTCATTTTTTCAGAGCAATACACATTTATTACCTAGGCTACTAAAAATGAACGATTCAGTATTTCATATTTTATTCCAGATTTTCAGTAATCTTGGGGTTAATTTGATATTGATTTATAGAATGAGCGCTATTACTGGAAGCTACATGTTAAATATTTACAAGCACAATCCTGTGGACTGACTTAGTCACAGGAGGCTTGATTAAGATGTATAGAATTCTATCTTTGCTGACCTTAATAAGAGGGCCAAAGTACAGCTCCCCTTTTAATTGAACCCTGCATACTGGATCAGAATTGACCTACAGGAAAATTTAACCATTATTTAGACATTTCCATTCTGAAACTCCTCCCCAAATTGGAATAAATAAATTACATACTAGTCAGTGCTAAAACAAGAAATACTTTACACATGAAATTTAGCTTGCATACAACAGAGAGGCTATGTTACAAGAAACAAATTTTAAGAACAGATTTTACATGTTGTTGCACCATATAACTATTACCTTTTTTATGTGTGCAGTTAAATGTACATATGTGACCAGAAATGTAACACAATGCCTGTACAATAGTGCATGCTTTTTACCACAATGAGAAATATTTAGAGAATAGCTTGATTGCTTCACCAAACAAAAGGAAAGACAGCATTCCATCTGTTCCTACTCTTTCCTAGTTCAATTTTATTTTTTATATGCATATTTGTGTAGCTAGTAATGCAGAGCAGAGTGAAATGCAGAATCCAGGTCATTTGGGCCAAAGAAATGGAAAATGTTAACTGTCTTCGCCACTTGGTTTCACCTCTGGCAAGGAAGAGGAGTCAGCCAAGAAATTTGATGCTAGTGCAGACTGAAGGAGACGTTGTTGAGTAAGAAATTCAAAAATCTACTCACATGGAAACTGTATATATATTATATATATGTAGTCTCCTTATGGAATTCGTTTATGGAAAGCACTTTGGGTAGACTGTATGTGCTTTAAAATGAAAAAGAAAGAAGAAAATGACAATGCTCCAGCATTCTTCAGTCTTTTCAAACCCTTTCTGTGAGCTTGTTAGTCTCAAAGGTTATTGTACAGACCTGGCCAGTTTTGCACAAACAAAGCAGAGCAGATATCCAGTCCACCAACTCACAAGGTGCCCAGTCCATGGGTTCGTGGAGCAACCCAGGGTGGTGTGAGCTGGGAAGAGATGCTGCTCACGTTTGCCAGCTAACTCTTCCTGGCCCACGTGACCTGTCAAATCGGCCACAAGGACAAGCGCTGTAGTGCTGAAGCATGAGCTGCTTCACATTTAGAGCTTGTTACGTGCTTTGGACCAATATTTTAACTTGACTCCTTATAAGCTAAGGTATAGTTCAGGGCAAGGATCTGTGTAGGATAAGAAGTAATTGAAATTATTGTCCTTTTTAAGTCCATTTCACCATAGACATATTTTTGACGTTTTCCTTCTCTTTAAGGAATATGATATAGCATTAAAAGATCAGTTAAGTAAACTCTGAGCTATTAGGCAATGGAACATTAATGGATAATCTACACTCATTTAAATTATAGGTATAGAGACAAAAGTTCTTTGATATAATGTTAAATTAAAAAGTAGTAAAATCCTACATACATCATATGATTTCGACTATGTAATGAAGATGTACTCATAGAAAAAACACTGGTAGGGAATATATAAAAATATTTATAATGAGGGCCAGCCCAGTGGGGCAGCAGTTAAGTTCGCACCTTCCGCTTGAGCAGACTGGGTCTGCCGGTTCGGATCCCGGGTGCAGACATGGTACTGCTCATCAAGCCATGCTGTGGTAGGTGTCCCACATATGAAGTAGAGGAAGATGGGCATGGATGTTAGCTCAGGGCCAGTCTTCCTCAGCAAAAAGAGGAGGATTGGCAGCAGATGTTAACTCAAGGCTGGTCTTCCTCAAAAAAAAAAAAATTATAATGATTGTGTTTGTGTTTGCCAGTGAGTCATATTTTTCTTCTATTTTCAAACTTTGCAGATGTTCATTAATGAACACACACTATTTGTCAACAGTAAAATAAGCATAATAGTGTGGTCACAAATTTACTCATTTTATGATCAGATGTCAGCGAAAATATGGCCTTCAAAATTTCTTCATAACTTATCTGATCTTTTCCAAAAGTCCTCAACCCAATGGATAAGAAGAAAAAGCTAAATTTTATTCCAATCTGGTAAACGTAATCCAATCCGACAAATTAAACTATCTTTTTTTTGTAACTCAGTCTCTGCGTGAATGACCCAAGCATATGCTGTTTTTCAGAGCTTCACACCTTTTCCCAGACTCTCTCCAAGGTGGGCTGTGGTTCCAGCAGGGAGGTCTATGGCTACATGAGGTCATGGCCAGGAGGTGGAGACAAGGTCCTGGGAGATGCGCTGTGTCCTCTATATTCTCCATGGTCCAAGATGGAGTGGCTGGTCCCTACTGCTTCTTGGACTGACTCCCAGTGAGACACCATGGGGCATCCTGCTGCTGTCAGCCACCAAAGTCTGCAGCTGGTGTCACTGTGCTCTGTCCTCCTCAGTTCAGTGAGAGCAGTGGCCTCCCTTGCAGACTGAGCTCTTATTGACATAGCCCAGCAGTCAGTCACTTTCCGTGTTTTGTTCAACTTAGCACTGCTGTGACAAGTCGGCATGTTTAAATTGTTTTCCAAACTCTTAGAACAAAAAGGAAATGATTATGCAGAAAGCCAAAAAGGCCTTCAATAACAAGATCTCGCTTCCAAAGACTTTTTCTTCTCTCCTGCTGGGCCCAAAAGAGACGGATGGCAGATCTTTCACGGAGAACCGGACACCGGACTTGATCTGGAGTTGGCTGTTGAACTTCTCCAGTGATTACTCTGCCACAAAGGTGTTTTCCTCGAGGTGCTCTGTGCTAGAATCCTGGCTGGTGGGCCTGTGAGTGGTGGGTATAAATAAGCGGCAGTGACATGGAGGGTAAAAAGCAGCACTACCAGAGCCAGAGCGCCAAATGAAGGGGCCGTGGTCGGAGCGCAGGTAGCTCTGACATCTGAGGGGTAGATGATGTTCTTGGTCAACCGCAGTGGCTGCTCCACTGGAGTGGAGATGGGAAGGGCCAGGCAGGCAGGCCCATTCTAACGATGATGCTCACCATCGAAAGGCTAGCATCAGGGCCTGGACAGTCTCGTGATGGTGTCCCAATGAGCTGGGCACAGGTACATGTATGTAGCTTAATTTTGTGCCTGAGGGTGTCATATTGAATGGAGAGCCACCAAAAGTCCTCATAGACTGTGTGAAAAGTCTTGAATCAGCAGGATGGCCTGCCTTCACTGTTGAGGTATAGCTAGAGCACTGGCTGCCAGTTCCTCTGTTGGTAGCATGTAGCATCCTGGAATAATCAGCACCTTTCCCAGGGATGCCTTTGGGTGGCTTTAGGCATAGTTAAGCAGAGCCGTTTACTGGCATTTGGCTGCCTGCTGTGCTGGTTGGTCTCCATCAACCATCCTGAAGAACAGAGTGTGCCTGGGAAGGTGCAGGTAAGGAAGGCTCCGTAAAGGGAGTGATATCTGTGCAGTCTTCAACGACGTGAAGGAGCTCCCCAGGTGAACGGGGGACAAAAGAGAGAGACCAGATATGCAAAGGAGATGTGAAACAATGGCTTATCTGAGGAACTCCCAGTAGTCGGGCACGGTGATATTGTGTACACATGGAGAAGTGAGAAGATGAGACCAAGCAGTCCTACAAAGCACCGCCTTGGTTGTTACTGAACTCTGCTGGCTGACAGGTACATCTCTAGGTGGTGCGTGGCCTGAGGGCGAGGCGCTGCTGTGTGCTCACAGGTTGAATTGATTTGAAGATAATGGCCTGCTAGAGAGATGTGCACTCTGCAGAGCACACATCTAGCGGAAGGCTTCTTCTAGGAACAGAGTTATTCCTGTGAGAAAGCCATTGCACCTGGTTTAGGTAGGGCTGAAGCGCCCCTAACTTTTCTTGTCTTCTACAGAGGTGAGCGTGTGACCCAGGCCAGGCCTATTGACCCTCCTGCCCCATTGCTTTCCGTAGATGGGAAAGGGAACTATGTCTTCTGTTTTCTAGTAACTTGGTTCCATTACCCATGGCCATAGGAACCTCTGAATCTTTCCCTGGAATCCACTTTTCATGCAGTTACTTCACCTTCTAAATTGTCCTCCTCCTGCATAACTGCTTTCTCTGGACTTCCAGGCCCTTCCTACCACTAGTCCTGGCAAAACTATAGGGGAAGAGAAATCTCATTTTTCTCTCTCCCTGCCCACCCCGAGCCCTAGTTATCTCCCACAGGATCTCCATTCAAGGCCTCGACCAGCCTGACACACTGGGCCTTGGGCAGAATGCTGGAGAGCCATCCAGCAGGGGTTCCATCCTGCTCTGATGCCAGGAGGCCACTGACAATTTTCCCGGGGGGCAGGCTGGCCGTGCTCAGCACAGCAACTGGCAAGTGCGGAGCATTAGCTCCCGAAACTGACCTGACCTGGGCTTGATCTGCCCTTATATAAGCATCTTTGGAGTTCTCATGTTTGCGTCCTCAGAGCAGGACAACCTTTAGAGCTTTCCCTTGACATACCTCCTCCCCAAACCCTAGCACCTCTCTCATTTCTTATTTTCTCCCCAGACCATGAAACTTCTACTGCTTTTCTAATACAAAATTTAGTCAGGCAAAAATATGATGAGACTAAGGAGAGCAGGCAGGGTCCTCTTGGTGCAGGTCCTTGCCCGACAGGCCTAGGATTTTTCATTTTACGCTATGAGTGATGAGATATTATCAGAGGATTTTAAACAGATGAATGACATGGTCAGATTTGCATTTTCTGAAGATTCCTTCAAAGCAAAATGGAGAAGGATTGGAGAAGAGAGAGTCTGAAAGGCCAGGAAATAATCTGGAGAGGAAACGGTGAGGGCCTGAACCGAGGCTGGGCTGACATAGGAAGGGAAGACAGGGTCATGAGGAGGTGGGCTGAGCTGGAACTAGCGGAGGTAAAGGAGAGAGAAGGGTCTGCGCTGAGTCCAGATCTCTCTGCTTCCCCGGGGGTGAAGAGTAAGTGAGAAACAGGAGGAGGAGAGTGTTTAGGGGGTGGGCAGAAGAGGAGGATATTTTCATTGAGAGTTTATGAGACTTCCAGGTGCACATGTCTAGTGGCCAGTAGAATGATCAGGTGCAGAGAAAAAGTGAGGATTGAGAGACAGATTTTAAAGTCAGACGTATGGAAAGCAATTAAAGTCGTGGAGAGATGACCTTGCCTAGAGAGATGCAGAGACTATGCCTTCGCCCTAAGAATTTTCTCAAGTGGCATGAGGGAATCAGGACTTTTATTGCAAAGACATGGGTAGCACTTTCTTCATGAAACCTTCACAGACTTTCTTAAGCAAAATTAAGGCTTCCCGTGTATATTAGTTTTCAAGGCCTGCTGTAACAAAACACCACAGACTGGGTGGCTTAAATGACAGAAATTTATTTTCTTACAATTCTGGAGACTAGAAGCCCAAGATCAAGGTGTGGGCAGGTTTGGTTTCTCTGAGGCCTCTCTCCCTGGCTTGCAGATGGCCATCTTCTTGCTGTGTCCTCACATGGTCTTCTCTGTGCGTGTCTGGGCCTTTATCTCGTCTTCTGATAAGCACACCAGCCGTGTTTGGTTAGGGCCTGCCCTAATGACCCCATTTCAACTTAATTACCTCTTTGAAGTCCCTATCTCTAAATACAGTCACATTCTGATGTACTGGGGGTTAGGACTTCAGCATATGGATTTGTGAGGGGATACAGTTCAGCCCGTTACCCCACAGCTGGGCCGCCACTGCATCTCTGCCTGTTCCTCCCCGTGTGCACTTAGCTGTGCTCTAAGCCTCTGGCTGCATGCCCTTCCCCTGACGAGACTCAGAGCTCCATTCGGGCCGTAGCAATGTGTCACTCATCTCTGTGTCACCAGACACTGAACCAACACTACTGGTTCCGAGAAGTTATTTGAAAGCTTGAACACACTCTAAATCCAGGGGAAAACACCTCATTAACAAAACCAGTTTTCCTAGACCAGAAACGGATGGCCCAAGGACAAATTCCAGTCCACAGATGTGTTTTGTTTGGGCACATTGTTTTTGTTTTATGAAATCAAGAGATTTTATCTTTTAAAAAACTGGATTTTTCACTTCTCTTGAAAAATGTAGAGATCTGGCGACTGGAGGCTTTGTTCCTGCGTAGCAGGAATCAGCTCAGGCCTATTAGCAGCTGCCACCTTTACTGCTTTTTCTAATTTTTATTATGAATATTTACAATGAATTCTCATGTACCTATCACATAACTTCAGCAATTATTCAAGTTTTGCCAATCTCATTTCACCTATCCCTTTCTTGTTTTTTGTTTTTTTGCTTAAATATTTTAAAGCTAATCCCAGACATTTTAGTATCCCTTTGTAACTGAAAAAGATTTTATTTTTTACATAACCACTATGCCATTATTATATCTTTTAAAATTAGCAATAATTCCTTCATAACATCTAATATATAGTCTATATTCGTATTTTCCTATTTCAAAATTGTCTTTTTATGGTTGGTTTGTTTAAATCAGTATTCAAAATTACTTATCACACTTGATTGTTATGTCTCTCAAAACACTTTTTTTTAAGATCATTGAATTGTTGAAAAAAGTAAGTCATTTGTCCTATCTAATGCCCCAGATTCAGAATTTGCTGGCTGTTTCCTCATGGCATCATTTAATAAGTTCTTCTCACTTTCATACTTCCTATAAACTGGTAGTTTGAGCCAAAGCAGCTCTGTTCGATGTCACTTTCTACACAGGATGAAAGTTTTCTGTGTCTGTGCTGTCCAGGAGAGCAGCAGGGGATGAGAGCCCTCGAAATGACTGAGACACTGAATTTTCCAGGCTGCCCTGCAGCTGCTGAGGGCAGTGAACTACGGTGGAGTGGACAGGAAGTAGAGGCAGGCGACGGAGTCCACCTCTGGATGTGCCTCTGAAGGGAAGGGAGTTCGCTTTTACTTTCCCTCCTTCCGACCTCAGACTGCTGCCGGGCCTGCGAGCGTGGTGCTGAGTCTTCTCCACCACAAGCATGCAAGCGAGATTCTAGAGAAGACAGAGCAATAGGATGGCATGAACCCGGATCCCCAATACCGTATCATCCCCAGACTGTCTATGGTCAAACTATTATGGGAGAGTTAAATTTCTATCTTGCTTAAGCCACTGTTAAACTGGATGTTACTACAAACAGATCCACAAACTAACACATATCGCATTTAACACATCACATTAGCCTACAGGGGAAAGAGGCTCCTAATAACCATACGCACAACGCACAGGAGAACTGTTTCCGTGGACGTGAGTCATCCTTCTTCCTCAACCTGCTGGGTGTGTCTTCAATCATCTAATGAACAAAGTACCAATAGTTGTTGGCAGAGATGACATACGAATGGGCTCAGTCAGGGACTTACCCTCATGAAGGCCAACCTTGCCACTGCTGAGTACCTAATTTTCCAGCAGGGTAGCAAACCCTGGCATCAGGATGGTACCATACCTTGGGGTTCTGACAGCTAGCTACCTGTTGCCAGGCTGGTTTTATTTGGCCCCTTTCATTATGCAGACCATAACCAGAATAGATGCTTAATTCTGTATTTGAATAGGTTTCCCCAACCCTTCATTTTTCTGCCAGGACTAACATCTGTGTACTTATTGAATATCCTGTATACCACCATGCTTTCTTAGTCAATATTAGCTCCAAACAGGAGTTTATTTTACAGCAAAAAAATGTGAAGCAGTGGTATAATGCTCCTGCCGTCCTTGTCATGTACTCTGGCCTTAAAGAACAGAACAGCGGAATGGATAAAGGACGGGGGAAATCACTAATACCAAACCAAAGCTGCATGATCAGTTGGAAAAATGAGAACAAGGCCTCTACTGTATTTTCTTAGCTGGGTACCTGGCCTTCAGAATAAGACACATTTTCCAGCCTCCCTTGCAGCTGTCTACAGCTATGAACTAAGGTTTAGTGAATGGAAGTAGAAGTGATGGGTTCAGCTTCTGAGCTGTGCTTCTGAAGGGAAGGCAGTAGCTTTCACTGACCCTTCTTCAGACCTCAGACTTCTGCCTGGTATGTGGGTGTTGTGCAGAAGATTGAGTAATTGCCCCTTCCCTCTGTTGTTTGTAAGAATTAACATAATTTAAACAAAAATCTTTTATCGCTTTCCTTTTCCTTTTTCTCTGTTGTTGTTTACAGCAGTAGTCTTCAAACTCCTTTGCCAGTAATTCCTGAAAAGAAATTTTGAAAAACTCCATCATACAATTTTAAATTACCTAAAATTTTTCAGAGTAAGTTTAAGTGGTTGTAATTTGTGGTATTTTATAAGTATTGACATTTTTAAATAAATACATCATCTTTTAAATAAATTCAATAGAAACTTAACAGTATAACAATTTGAAAGCTACCAGCATCCATTTAAAAACATATGAACAAGCTCTTTTTTAATAGTCAAAAGTTTTGCATCATTTTTTTCCTTTGAATTCATATTTGCATTCTACTTCCTTCACAAAATTTTATCCTAATGTATTGTATGTTTATGCTTGAGTGTCCTTTATTGACCATTCTCTGTGTAACAGAAATATGTATATACATTGAAATTGACGTTTTGAGATTCTCTGTGAATATGAGACTAAAATTAAAAAATGTCTTCTAGATTGAATCAACCCTATGATTATTATGCAAACACAAATGATCAAAACAACATACATATAAATATATTTTGATGAAAAATAATAAACATAAAAATAAAAATTTATTAGATACTTATTGAATTAGACAGCTTTTTAAAATATCTAACTTATGGATTTATGGATGAATAATACTCATTAGTGGAATGAGACAGGGTACGGCCTTAATTATATTCCAATTTTTAAATTGTTACCGATTTTATTTCTTAGAAATCTTATTCGTATAAATAAGCAGGTGGAACTAGACGGAGTTTTGTTTTAATGGTATCATTTTGTTCTTTGAATTCTTTGTGAGTTAATTTTTTTTTAAATCATATGGCATCCATCATCAAAAATATTTTTAAGATTCTAATAAGTGACCACACAATTAAGTTCTCCTTCAATTTTATTGCAAGCAAAGAATTAGAAAGCACTTGACTTGCAAAGGAATTTTTAAACCCAGTTATTAGGGTTATTCACTTTCTCATTTCTGGAAAATATACCTAAAAAGCTTAACCAACCCATACCTATCAAATGACTATTAATTGCACCTGTCTTATTTAGAAATACCTTATTTTTGAGATAAAATTGAGCAGAAATGGTTTAAAAGTAACCCAATAAGTTTGGAAATTTCACATTATGAATTTTACTATTGACTATAGAAAATATTCATAGTAAATTTCAATATTTGATAGTCTCGTCATGCCTTAAAAAGGTAATAGAGGGACAAAGAGATGGATACTGATATGATATATACAGATATTAGATATATATGTAGATAATCTATCTATATATATGCAGTTTCATTTACTGGCTGAAAATGATAAAGTTGTACTTATGCATTTCACAGAATTAGAACAGCAAATCATCATCTGCAAAAGAGGAATGAATCTTTGTTGTTAAAATATTTAATTCAGGCATTACATCTTGATTGCATTTAGGTAACATTTATCACAACTATGGTTTCTAAGAATACAGTTTAATCTATTTTGTGCAAATTAACAACAAAATAAAAGAAAGTACTGGGTTACTAGTAAAGCTGATCTAAACAAAGCATTTCAGTGATTCTTGTTAAATGTCTTAGTTCTACAAAATTCAAAACATATTACTGCTAGTTAATATATATCTAATTAGTATATTTTAGGAATAAATTAATGAACAGAGAATTGTTTAATGAGTGACAGTCAGCAGTAGACTTTGCTCCAAGTAAAAATAAATATGGATTTGGAGTAAGCAATATTCTTGTTAAAAGTTAATGAATATGATTCGTCTGTCAGTCTGAATAAGTGGTCAACAAAGATAAAACACTGACTTACCCTCAGATATACACTCCTTTTCTTTGAAGGTACAATATTGATCTATTACTCAGAAGTAAAAATAAATTTTTAGCTTCCTCTGTCTTGAAATTTTGAAAAGCATGCAACTGAGACGTACACCAAGACACAACCGCGTGGAAGTAACCGCCACGCTGGCTGAGAGTGTTGTAAATGCAGAGAGAGCTTGCTTCCAAGCAAATGGGCATTGCTCAAACTGGTCTGTCAAACCTTGAGAATCCAAGTTAGGACACAGTCTTGTCACGTGTTTGTCACCCGGGTGAGATAAGGTGCCAGAGCCCTCATTTGCTGCCAATGGTCTTTGCTCTGCTTTCAAGAGACCCTCCCACGAAAGGAATACTTCTCTTTTTCTTTTTTTTTGGAAGATGAGCCCTGAGCTAACCAATCCTCTTCTTTTTGCTGAGGAAGACTGGCCCTGAGCTAACATCTGCACCCATCTTCCTCTACTTTATACATGGGATGCCTGCCACAGCATGGCTTGATAAGCAGTGCGTAGGTCCCCACCGGGGATCAGAACTGGCGAACCCCAGGCCGCCAAAGCGGAGCATGTGAACTTAACTGCTATGCCACCGGGCTGGCCCCTGGAATACTTCTTTTATAAGAGGCAGGGGATGAAAGAGACTAAGCCATTAAAGGAAATTTTCATTTCTCCTGCTGTACCACTTCCTGGTATATCTGAATTCAGAACATCCTATTTCTAACGTCATGCTTCACTCTCAACTGAAAAACATGTTAGACAGCAAAAGGGACAAAACTTTTTTGTGAGTTTATGTGCCTTAATTAAAGAAAGCTTCTCCAACACCAATAGCCTAAAGTAGCTTGTTGTTTGGTCCTTCTGGGGTTTTATGCTCTGTTAAACGCACCATAGTAAGATCTGTGATGATGGAAAGGTATACTGATAAAGTAAAGAAAGTCTGCTGTACAAGAGGAGATGGGAAAGCGGAGAGGTGAGAGTCCTTTCACTCAAATGCGTCTCAGGCAGACCGGTCATCAGAGAGACTCCATACCGAAGCTGAAGAGCTGGACGTGGTTCCCTCAAAAGCTTCCATGCTGGAACACCCCTGGAAATGTTTTTATGTACCTCTAAGTGTACTTGTACCCCAGACTGAAAACCACTGTTACTTAGGATGTGTTAGTAACGATTACATTTTCCAGCTAACTCACGGGTTGTCAAATACGTAAGGATATTTTGACAGAATTGAGGCGTAAGCACGCTCTAGGAAATCCTTGGCTTACAGCTTGTGATCATTGCCTCTAGATCAATACAAGAATGGACACATTTGCCTCATCTCCTATTGGAAAGGGGTGGCTGCAGTTGTCTGGGGCGGGGGGTGCACCATGCAGAGATGGGAAAGCTGCAGATGTATGAGATGAGTGGATGGGCATAGTGGAGTGGACAGTGTGCGGAGTACTGCTTATATTTAGCTCACAACACTTTAGGTTTCTTTGGAAACACCCCTTGATATACAAGGTTGGGCACCCAGCAACCATGGCAAACTTGCCCCCCAAGAATAGATCATTGATTCTGGAATTGATGTTCGGCCTAAGCTGACTTAATCAGATCTTCCAAAGAATTTGAAGTTTTGGACTAAATGTCACCCAGAACATGAATTGTTAGAGGCGAGTCAGCCTAATGGCAGAATTCTAGAAAGATGGTCTCCTATTCCTCGAAGCTGCCTGATTTCAGACGTTCCTGAGGCTTAGGTTTTCAGTAGTTCCCTGTATCTCATGCAATACTACAGCATCCTCACAGTACCATTTTTAAATTTAGTAATGCTACGTAAATAAGTAGATCGATGAAACAGAATGGAATCCAGAAACAGACACAAATACATATGAGAATTTAATATGTTATAAAGTAGTATTTCAAAAATTAGTGGAGAAAAGAACTGTTCAATAGATGGAGTTGAGACAACCTCATTTCTTTTACCAAAATAAATTTAAGATAGATCAAATATCTCAATGAGAAAAATTCCATAAGCTATGCCTGAGGAGTTTCCTGGTCTTTTTCTTCCAAGATTTCATGCAAGGTGTCATCTGGGAGGCCGACTTTCCTGGGGGTGTACAACTTTTGCATTTCATTTCATGCTGGGTGCAGATTTGAAGCTTGGGATTATTTTAAGGGTTCAAGATCATAAACTGTTGCTTTGAACAACTTGGAAATTTTTTGGCAATGTGGTTACCCCAAAACTTAGTAGACTTCTGGTCCACTGGGAGAACCACAGCCAAAGACTTTATTCAGACATGATTTTAATGTATATACTTACCATTTCCTTACTGGCCTCTCCGTTCTGCATCCCTCTCAGGCATAGCTAGCTTCAGACCATTTGGAAGATCGCACTGTTAATCTGAGCTTTACTGGTGAGACTGCTCCTATTTTCTAGTTGAAGATTTTTAGGAGAATGTACTGGAAAAGAGGTTGGGACTCAGTCTTCAGCAAGGCTACTGCTTTACAGCCACCAAATCCTTAGAACAGCTTTAGTCTGGGACATAGAAGCAGTTGGTTTCTTCAAGCTCCAAAACAGAGCGGCTGCAACAGGCAGGCTGCAATGCAAAGTACCCTCCTGTATCTCCAGGCTGCACCACATTCAGGTTTGATTATTGTTAATTTGGGGAGGGAATACTGCCTTACAGGTGGTCATATGTTCTTGCAGGCACAAAATATTTATCTGTCTTTTTGTGATGCTAGCAGCCATTGATGCTCAAAGCTTAGATTGAATAATTCACTAGGGACTGTCAAAAATGTTGATATTCAGAATCTATTCTTTCTTCCTCAGTTTTCTGATGGACTACTTCCATAAAGAGAAACGTCACATCATCTACTATTTGGTTACCTAGTGTCACAGTTTATATAGGAAAGGCAGGATAAATGCTTGATTGTTTTACTTACCAGTGCTCGAAATAAAGAGTTGGTTTCCTAGCATCCTCTAACAATGACTAATTAGTTTTTTGCATCAAGATGAAATCATGGATTTAAATATATTTGATGTGTTGTGATCCATTGCAGTTATTATCCTTAGTGATACTTAAATTACTCCATCTTTAGTCAGTAAGAGCCAATAACAATACCACCAACGTGATTAGCGGAAAGAGTTACAAATATTTTGCACGTGCTCTCCCCATTCTCATCACATTTTTTTGCAACTGTACTGCGTCTGCATTGTCAGAGCATTCAGCCGTTACACACTATGTTCTCTTCCTTACATCTCTCATTTAGTCTCAGTTTTGCATAGAAATTATATGCTCGGCCCGTGAAGCTTCCCAGATCCCCTCAGCGCTCCCAGCAGCTGGATGCAGCTGGACAGGGCGGCAGCAGCTGGCCTCCCGGGTGCCTGCCTTCTCTTCAGGTAGTTGACACCGCCCAATTCTGCTGCTTCCATAGCATCCGAACCTCTGCATCAGAGCACTGGTGTGAGCGTCTGTTGATGTGTCTAGACTCCCTCTCCCCATGAAAAGGCCCAGCTGAGAAGGTGGAGGAAGTACTGGGCACGTTGCCGGGGAAAGTAAGGGATCCATTTAACCGAAGAGATGTCTGCTTATTTATAGGAATTACTTGAAGCCAGAGTCATGGTGGATGTAGGAAAGTGGCCAATCTTCACTCCACTCTCACCTCAAGAAATTGCAGCTATTGGGAAAGCATGTGTCTTTGGCACCTCAGCCAACGAAGCACTCTATGTTACTGACAATGATGAGGTCTCCCTATTTGGACTGAGCTGTAGTAACTGTCTAGGAACTGGAGATAACCAGGGAACACTTATACCAAAAAGCTGGAAGCCTTGTGTGGAAAGAAGGTTAAAAGCCTTCGTTATGGGAGTGGACCACGTGTTCTTTTCAGCAGTGAAGATGGAGTTGTTTACGCCTGGGGCCACAATGGATACAGCCAGCTTGGGAATGGGACAACCAGCCAAGGCACTGCTCCCATCCAAGTCTGCGCCAATCTCTTGATCAAGCAAGTGGTTGAAGTAGACTGTGGCTCACATTATTCAATGGCTCTGGCTGCCGCTGGAGAGGGATTTGCTTGGGGCGATAACAACTGTGGCCAGGTGGGGTCAGGATCTACAGCAAATCAACCAACTCCTCAGAAAGTTACAAACTGTTTACATACTGAGAGGGTGGTTGGCACTGCCTGCAGTCAGACCTCGTCCGTGACTGCTCTGGACAATGGTGGCATTACAACGGCAATGGTCAGCTGGGCTTGGGAAACAATGGCAATCAGCTGACCCGTGCGAGAGTGGCAGCTTTGCCCAATGTGTGTGCACCAGATTGTCTGCAGCTATGCACATACTCTAGCACTAACAGACCAGGGCTTGCTCTATGCCTGGGGAGCTAACACATATGGGCAGCTGGGAACTGGCAATAAAACTAACCTATTAAACCCAGCACACATCACGGTGGAGAAAGAAAGGGTGGTAGAGATTGCAGCCTGCCACTCCGCCCACACATCTGCTGCCAAAACCCAGGGCAGGCACGTGTACACGGGGGGCCAGCGCCTGTGCGTTGGGTCATCCTGCCTCACCTCGCCCCCTTCTCCTGCCAGATGACGTGTTTGCCTGCTGTGCCTCTCCCACCGTCTCGTGACGCCTCCTGTCTGTAGAGCGTGAAGACTTTTTAACAGTTGCAGAGTCACTGAAGAAAGAATTTGATAGTCCTGAAACTGCTGATTTGAAGTTTCAAATTAATGGGAAACATATCCACGTCCATAAAGCTGTTTTGAAAACCAGGTGTGAGCACTTTTGATCCATTTTCAGTCTTACTGGAATGAGGACATGAAGGAAGTGAAGAAAGAGACCAGTTTTCTTGCCCAGTGAATCGTGGCTTTCCCCAGTCCTCTACACAGATGCAGTCCACCTGCCGCCCGAAGGTGCTATAGGTCTTTTGGATTTGGCCAGCTCTTACTGTGAAAACAGACTGCAAACACTTTGCCAGCACATTATCGAGCGAGGAGGCACTGTGGAGAATGCCTTTTCATTGCTCTCTGCTGCGGTCAGACATGACGCAGAGGATTTGGAAGAATTCTGCTGTAAGTTTTGCATCAATCATTTGACAGAAGTTACACAGACTGCAAATGGATGACCTGCTAAAGGAATTCATTGCCAAAGCCAGTAAACGTGGAGCCTTTAAGAACCGAAGCCCAAAGCTGCTGGGTCTTGTGTGAGCGCTGGGGCCGGCGATGGGTGACGGTGTGCCGTTTGTGCTCCGCAGGTGATATAATTCTGCACGTAGGAAACCCACCAACTGGCTTTTTTCACGTCCAAGACCCAGTTCTCTGTGTAGGAATATATGAAGGATGTACGGCTTTTCGTGAACCCGTTTTAAACAACTCTTGTTTCCGGATATGTGCATTTTAAATGTGACCTTACGTTTGGCTGGAACATTGTTAAAGGGTGAAAATGTAGCTGGTTGTTTTCTTTGTTTCGGTTTTTGACTAGAGGAACTTGTGAACTTGGGACGGGGAAGTTGGTGGCACTCTCCCGGCTCACATATCAGCAACCCTTTTGACACCAGGAGTTGAGAGAATTTGTGAGTTGTGAGCCAGACACAGAGGCCTCACCATGAACTGAAGATGCTGACTTAGGGCCTGTTGAAGTGCTGTGTTAGTCGTTACTTCAGTGGCCTTACTTGGAAGGAATAGTTAGGATGATTTGACGCTTTTGTTTACGTGTTTGCACTACTGATGACTTTTTTAAATTTCACGATGTATCAAAATAATATTCAGTTTAATATGAGTTAAACCTATTGAAATGATAATTATGTAAAGATAAATTTCTAGGTTAGCCAAGATCTCTCTTAAGACTTAAGCACAGGGGCCGGCCTGGTGGTGCAGTGGTTAGGTTCGCACGTTCTGCTTAGGCGGCCCGGGCTTCACTGGTTCTGATCTCAGGTGCAGACCTATGCACCGCTTATCAAGCCATGCTGTGGCAGGCGTCCCACATATAAAGTAGAGGAACATGGGCACAGATGTTTGCTCAGGGCCAGTCTTTCTCAGCAAAAAAGAGGAGGATTGGTGGTAGATGTTAGCTCAGGGCTAATCTTTCTCAAAAAAACAAAAAAAAGACAAGCACGTAAACAGTAGTAATTTGTAACTCTCCATGAAAAGTTGATAACGAAAGAAACTTCATTTGGACAAAGGTGAATATTTTATAAACTAAAATCTCCACCACTATCCAGTGTGTTTTATTTTATTAAGATAAAATTTGAGAACTCAAGTTTAAATTGCCCCCCGTTTCCCTTACAAATGCTCATCATGAGGGAAATAATGAGGTACTCGTTGTGCTCTGGCCCTCCTGAATCATGGCTGCTGCGCCGTCACACCTGCTGAGTCTCACTCGAAGCAGCCCTTCTCACAGCAGCTTTCGCACAACACTGGATGGGGTCTGCCTTCTCCCTTTGTCTGGGCCAGGCACCATCACAGGCTGGCTTAGCCGAAACTTCTCCAGCTTTCACTTCTGATTTTCCTCTCCTTTTGATTGTGCTAGGTATAATATTCAGCATAATTTAACTTTGAAAAAGGATCAAAATTCGTTTTTTGGTCTGGTTATGAGGTGTGACTTTGGGAGGTAAGAATGCTCACCTCTGAGTTTTATCACGTGTGTCCTTTGAGCTTACTTTAAGAACAGAGCTTTGTTCTGCTCTCCGGCCCACGGACTCATTTCCATTTGCGGGGGCTCCCTTAGCGAACTCTTTCCTGCTTGGAAGGTCCCCCATCTGAACTTGGAGCTCAAATACATTTCAGAGCCGGACTAACAAGAAGGTGGCGAGATGCTGCAGCTGCTCTTTTTAGCAATGTCTTTAAGAGGGGTTGGGGGGGGGGATGCTTTGGGTGGACCCAAAGATAGGAATCCCCTAACAGATGACGTAAATACAAACCCAGAAGCCCCAGCCCCTTTTCTTGACCATGTCACAAGTGATTGAAGCCCAGTGAATTGTTAGGTTAGAATTAGTTCTGCAACATGATAGAATTTTTCTTACCAGGTTGATAAATGCACATTAATTTGATTATTAGCTATGATGGGTAGAATTGTAACGATCAGCGGTTTGTAGGCTTATGATCTGGACAGAACAAGAACTTCAGTATGTTTACCATTGCTCGTCCTTGAAAAAACTTCACAAAAGGCACAAATTAAAGTAGTAGATTCAGAGGCCCGCCGGCCAAGTGGTTAAGTTCACGCGCTCTGCTTTGGCGGCCCATGGTTTCGCCCGTTGGAATCCTGGGCGGGGACATGGTACCGCTCATCAGGCCATGCTGAGGCGGCATCCCACATGCCACAACTAGAGGGACCCCCAACTAAAAATACACAACTATGTACCAGAGGGCTTTGGAGAAAAAGGGAAACAAAAATCTTTAAAGTAGTAGATTTATTTCCATAGGTAATTCATTCATTCAACAAATATTTACTGGGTTCCTAAAATAGGTAAAGAACCACTTCTCCTATCAGATTAGTGAGCAAGCTGAGTATGTATGTAGTAAAGAGAACAGGGATAAGTCCTTCAAAAAGTACTTATCTTTGTACTTTTGTACTTTGTACTTATCTCATTTTTCTATTTGATTTTGTTGTTAATCATAGCAGGAGATAAAAACTATTCTTTGAATTGCTTTCTTCGTGATGTAATAAGGAAAGCCAAAGTATTCATATGTCTTAAAATAGCCCTAAATGTGTTCTTGAACTTCTCACTGGGAGAATGTTCGATACACTAGCATATAGGCTGTTTTATGTAATGTTTAGAATGACATATTAATAAATAATCTGTTAGAAAAAGAATTATATGCTCATCATCACTCATTTTGTCAATGTCTCAAGTATTTTGCTTCTCCGAATCTCAATTCTTCTGTCATATTCTTGATCAAGTGTTCCTGGGAAAAATGCGTATTACTCATATGTGTCAATATCTGTGGTATATAAGTTTTTAAAACAAATTCGAAGCTTAAAATATATGCATAAATTTACATTGTATAAAAACACAGTTGTATACCTGAGTGGGCTTCTATCAAAGGTGAATACCTCCAGAGACTGAATTGTGTTTTCTCGTTTTTGATGAGGAAAATTGGCATTTGCTTCACCATTTTCAAAGACACAGAATTTTCCTGCAAATGTCCCACTCTGATGGGGGACGTTGATAACGGAGAAGGCTGTGCATGTGTGGGGGCAAGGGGTATATGGGAAATCTCTGTACCTTTCTTTCAATTTTGCTGTAAACCTAAAAGTGCTCTAAAAAATAATCTTTAAAAAAATTCTTCCTGAAGCAGATCTGGATCTTTAAAATACCACTTGAGTCTTCTCTCTTAGATATGCAGGTTCCAGCATCTGGGGATCCTGATTTGTTAGCTGAATTGTCAAGGGGAGGCAGATGTCCAGTAGGTCCACTGGGAGTAGCATCCAAATTTGCATCTGCAAGAGCAATGATACCTACGTAATGCCAGCTGCCTGGTTAATTGCAACCATAAGACACAACAATTGTTAAACGCATCTCAGGCTCAGAGATGTTAAAATGTTAAAAATATGTATATTGCAGCTTAGCAGCAACATAATTATTTCAGACGTCTCTCTGATGAGAGAGATCATTTGAGCTGAAAGTCGAATGTTAGAAAGAACGGAGGGACTTTTCTAACCACAGAAAGTGCTTCCCTGTCTTTTTATTTCTCACACTCACTTTTCTGCTGGGGCAGCATTTCTCACACTTCTTCTCCTTCTGTTTGAAAATAGAACAGCTGCTACAACCAATAAAAGTGGATATTTTATTTCAAAAAAAATCACCAATTTTTTCACTTCGCATAAACTTCATATTTTTCTCACAATTTTTTTCATGCTAGAGAAGGGAGATATGTTAAAGAAGCGGAATAAAGATGATTTAATAGATTCAGATGTTATTCTCTAAATAGACTTCCAGTACCTATAATTGTTTTACAACATCTCTTCGGTTTCCGTCGTGGAGCCAGCAGGAAGTCACAGTGTTTTCGGCTCCAATGGGTTTTCAGTCTCTTCAGGCAGCCCTAAGCCCAAAGCATGCTCATCTTTCTGTCCCAGGCCTCTTGCTGGTTGAGATTTTAAGAACCAAGGTTTGAATTCTCTCCAACTCATCCTAGAATCATTTCCTAGGTCAGAGTTCAAGGAAGCATCCTTAACCCTCCTTTCCTAAATTGTGATCTTCCCCTTTATCAGAAGGCAAGAACTCTCTCACTTTAGCCTTCTTCTCCATTCTTTGTTAATTTAGAAATCTGAACAATATTAAGGCAGTTGCTTCTAATGCAGATAAAAACTGAAATAGTCAATGAGAAAGTTTTCTACTGCTGACTACAAAGACAGAAAAATGACAGTGTAGTGAATTTTGAATAAAGTTGAATTTATTCAATTAGACCATCCATTATTCTGAGGTTGTCTCTGTGTTTTTATGTTAAACAGACTTTTTAAAAAAAATTATAATGGTAATGGGTAGAAACGTTTTTGTTTTGCCTTTTAGTAATGTCCTTACTTGCCAAAATAAGTTCACAAAGCCACAGGAGCCATGGTCCTAAGGTCTGTGGTACAGGAGGAACTCAGCCTGCCTGTGGAGACCACCATTTTCCTCTCATGTGTGTTTCACACTGCACCCCAGCTAACGCAGCAGTGCTCGGTTTGTCATGGACGCAGCTCACTCTGCAGTATTGCTGTGTGCAGTTATTCTGTGAGCAGAACACAGAAAGAACTAAAATATCTGTCAATAAGGAAACGCTTAAATTACCATACAACTAGGGATGTCGCGCAGTAGTTATGAACAATGAGGCTGATGTAAATGTGTGCAAAGTCCAGGGCTCCCTGACCAGGGCGTAAGGAGGAGTGTGTTAGTCATTGAGTGGAGTAGTCTGGGCTCCCCAGAGAAACAGAACCAATAAATATCTCTTCTCTAAATAGATAGATAGATATAGATAAGGATATGGATATAGATATAGATATAGATCGATCTATCTACACACATAGAGAGAGAGAGGGAGATTTGTTATAAGGTATTGACTCATGTAATTGTGGAAGCTGAGAAGTCCAAGATGTGCAGTTGGCAAGCTGGAGGCCCAGGAGAGCCAATGGTGCAGTTCCAGTCCAAGTCTGATGGCCTGAAAACCAGGAGAGCTGATGGTGTGAGTTCAAGTCTGAGTACAAGTTCAAAGCAGGAGAAGAATGTATGTCTCAGCTTGAAGACAGACAGAGAGAAAGATTTCTTTCTTACTCAGCCTTTTATTCTACTCACACCTTCAACAGATTGGATGAGGCCCACCCACATTGGCGAGGGCAATCTGCCTTAGTCAGTCTGATTTAAAAGTTAATCTCATCTAGAAACACCCTCACAGACACACCCAGAAATAATTTTTAACCAAATATCTAGGCACCCTGTGGCCAGAAATATATAAACATAATTTTATGTGTTAACATAAAATTAACCATCACAACTCTACTCCTTGTCAACTTTACGCTCATATACACCTTCTTAAGCTAGACTTAATCTCCAAATAAAGATAATAACAAGCTCATGAATCCATCTAATGTGAAGCAGCTATTCTGTGGGCAACTAGAAATGTACTAATCCCTCCGCCAGAAGAGGTAAGTCCTTTGAGTGACATTTACTCTTCTCCTTGAGATCCTGTAATCTAAACACTATAATATAAAGTCAATAAATCTTATGTTATGTGATAAGGGAATAAGGGAGGGAAGAAAACAAAGATATTTACTTAAAAATACACACACACACATATGAATGTTGTAGGGGAGGAAGACATTTGCTCTACCCACTGTGAGTTATTCTGGCTGGAGAACAAATTAAATTCACATGAGACAGAATAACAGGAGAAAATTAAACAAAGCTTTATAACATGTATACATGGGAGAGGCACAGGCAACCTGAGCAACTTGCCAAAATGGCTGAAACCACCACCTTAAATATCACCTTCAGCTACAGACAATGGAGGATGTTGGGGGTGGGGGGAGTCACTTACAGGAGGTTACAAGACAAGTAAACAAGATGCAGATTTAAGTCCTTGCCTTTGGCATTGATTAAGAGTTTCTAAAGATAAGGTCATCCCCCCTCCTTCCTGGTACAGAGAGGAGACACCTTTACAGATGGAGATTTCCCTTACAATGTAAATGTCTCTTAACAAAGGGTAAGTAAATTCCACTTTTTAGAGTCTCTTTCCTGTCTGCTGTTTTCAAAAGTAACCAGCCCAAAATAATCCTCATGCCAGAGAGACATATCTTGGGGTGGACAATTCCCGTCCCCCATAGTCCCATCTTTGAAACTTTTAGGTTTCACAGTCCTTTGTAAGTTCAAGGAGTTTCATAGTCCAGAAGCTGAGTGGTAGATTGTTTCATCTCACTGAACACAATTCTTAGTCCTGGTAATAGGTCAGTCCAGTTAAATCCATTTTTGAAGGTGGTGATACAGGTGGGATCCCAAAGTTAGGCCTATATTTTGGAAGCAAGCAATCAGGTATTTAATAAGTATTTCTACAGAAATAAAAAGAAAAACAAGGTTAATGGTTGGAGCAAATTATAAACTAGTCCCTGAATCCAGGGGGCAGCCAGTCAAGAAGGTTTCTAGATGTCAGAGCCAGAGCATCTTTTGCAGCTTGAAATGTCTCTGATGATGTCATCGGGCATTCAGGTATCTTTCTGAGTGGCTTACAGCTTACACAGCAACAGACAGGAATCTCTCTTAACTTTCTATCAAGTTGTTCAGCGTTAGGGTACAAGGTTTCAGAAAAAAGGGTAAGTTCAATCCTCAATGATCCCAAATGAAAATGAGGAAAAAATTGAAAACATTAGTTTGGAGATTTGTAACCAGATATTTCAGTAGAAGAATTCAGGATCCAGTCCAGTCCACAGGTAGAAAGAAAAACCTCAAAGACAATTAACAGAACTAGGATCTAATATCCACAAATGTGTATTATAATTTTTCACTGAAGCATAATTTTTCTCTCTAAAAAATCACCCACATTTTTACAAAAGATAGCCAAATTAAGACTAATTGGTTTGCAATATAAGTTTAGTTTCAATAAACTTGGCTCAATTATTTACATAAGTGCAGCAAGAATAGCAACTGATCATATAGGCTCTTAAATCTGCTTTGCTTGAATTCTTTTATGAGGAATCTCAGATTGAACTTTAAAGACCTCTCAAGAACAAAAAAGCCAAGCCAAGGACTTGCCATCAGATTTTGCCTGCAGTACCTACAGATTTGTGTGAATTTTTCTCTTTTCCTGAGATTCCCCAAAATATTTCGAGGTTCCTTGCACCTGCCAGATAAACAAGCTTCCTTACTTACCAGGTAAGATTGCTGGAATCTCTCTCTGTAAATATGGTACCAGGTCGGTTTGTCCAAGTGGCTGTATTTCCAGAAAGTCAACCTTATTCCTCAAAGGCAGTATTGTCATATCCAAGCCTGTATGTTTCTCTCAAATATAACATTCCGGTTGTGGGGACCTGGAATTGGCCACTCCAAGATATGTCTCTTTGGCATCAGGATTATTTGAGGCTGATTGCTTTTGATAAACTGGGACAAGGAAGGAGGCTCTGAGGAATGGAACTCGCCCTTTGTTAGGACACGTTTACATTTGTAAGGTAAATCTCTATCTGTAAAAGGTGCCTCCCTCTCTGTACCAGGAAGAAGAAAGGAGATGACCTTCTCTCTAGAAACTCTTAATCAATACCAAAGGCAAGGACTTAAATCTGCATTTTATTGTGCTAGTCTGGTAACCTCCTGTAACTGACTTCCCTCCCCCTCCCAACGTTGGCATTTCTTAAGGATTAAGCATCTTTCCTTAGGCTAGGAACTGATTGCTGCGCTCACCTGTGACAGTCCAGCTCCAGACAATCCACTTGCCTCCGGCTTCGCCCTCTGAGACAGCAGACCACTACCTGCTGTGTCCATCAAGCGCTGTGCTGACAGGGCAATCTTGTGACTATTGTGGGAGGGACATTTCAATCACATGTGAAACACCCTGTTTGGGGGTGTATAACCACTATGTGCATCCCACTTCTTCGGTGCCCTTTCTTCCTTCGGGAAGAAAGGCCCCGGGCCATGGTTCGTAGTAAAGCTTTGTTTAATTTTCTCTGGCTATTCTGTCTCATGTGAATTTAATGCGTTCTCCGCCAGATGAACCCACATTTGGGGAGAGGAAATGTCCTCCTCCCCTACAGTTTTGGCGTAGTCAGCAGGATGAAATTTCACTGGCTGGACACTGCTTGCTCCTGGACTGCTGCGGCCAAGAGATCCCGGACCCCTGACGAGAGCCGGCAAGAGGTAAGAGTTCTTACCACGTCAGTCTCCCGGATCTCTGCCTGCAGGCTCCAATGGAAGCAAGAGTGGTGAGATTTTTTGCTCTTCTAAATTTAAATTAGCGGGAGAAAATGTTGGTGAGGCTAGCTTCTTGGACTCAGCGACTCTAGTATTTGAGTACTCACAGGTTGTAGATCCTTTTCCTCCCAGAGATAGACTTTTCCTGGTCTCTGTCTTTTTGTTTGTCATAAGACACAGGCATCTCTATAAGCCTGTTGTCTGGGCTTTTTGTCTTGTTCCATGTCTTGAGAGCTTGGCTTTGTGACCTTTCTGGTCTCTGCCATCGGAGGATGCATGTACCGGCACGCATCTTGGCGGCCAGTCGAGTAGACTAGGGTTCCGGGACACACTCTTGGTCCGGCTGTGTAAGCTCTCAGGGGAGTTTGTCATAAGAGGTCCCAATTGATTTCATAAGGGGCCTTTGTCGTCTCAACCTTTGTTGCTTGCCTTTACTTTCTTAAGCTATTTTTGGGAGTGAATTTTCTGGATCTCTTTTGGGGACGCCTCTTTGTCCTTGGTTAAGCTTTGGTTGAGTCGCTGTTAAGATCCTACTCGTCAATTTGGCCAGACGATGGATTATTTAAATTCGGAAAACTTCTAAATTGGGGGAAAAAATTGTGAGAGCTCTCATCATAATTTTTATTGGTGTCTATGAAAAAAGGCCAAATTAAAAAAGAAACACGGAAAATGGTAACTAGGTTTTGTCGACGAAAATAATCCATATCCAATCTATAAGTGAAAATTTGGGTGAGTTTATTCTGAGCTTAAATCTGAGGATTATAACCCGGGAGAGTCTTTCCACAAAGGAACAGAGCACTCCAAAGGAGTGGGGGTATAAGGGTGGTTATATACCCTCAAAGAGGATGTTTCACATAGGATTGAAATGTCCCTTTTACAATAGTCGCGAGACTGCTCTGTCGGCACAGCGATTGATGGAAATAGCAGGTAGGTCTTCTGTCTCTGTGAACACAGCAGGGTGGCAGTCTGTTGTCTCCAGCTGGGTGGTCACAGGTGAGCTGGGAGGTGAGTGCAGCAATCAGTTCCTAGCCTAAAAAAAAAAATGCTAATGGCGGGGGGGGGGGGGAGTTGCATCTTTATCTGAAGGGCCTTTGTTCTGGCCAAAGGAAATGTCTAAGCAGATATGCAATGCGTGCTCAATAGCCAGTCAGGCCCTTCTGGAGGAAAAAAAAGGAAGTCAGGCCGAATTAGGTTTATACCAAATGGTTTCCTCATATACTCCAATATATCCTATTGCTTGCCATTTTTATTTGTCAGCTTAAACCCTGACTCAGGTTATACTTGAATTGGTGAAATATAAAGGTCTGAGTGTTGATAAGATTGTAAAAGGTGGAATGCTTGAGCTCATTTTCTTTTTATGAAGAGGTTATATCAACTTTGCCTGAGTATGTTTTAAAACGTCTTTCTGGGAATGCTTCCTTATGCAATAAGACTAAGACCTGTTAAGTCCTGGCCATGGGTCCTGTCCCCATGCTGCAGCTCTTCACTGCCCTTGGGCCCTGTCCCCATGCTATTTGAATAGAGGAGCATTACTTCCAGACCTTGAGTCCGGGAAGTCTTTCTTTTGACTCCTTGGCTTGCTGAGCCCGCTTGCTTCACCGGCTTGTGAGCTGAAGTTCTAGTTTTCCTTGTGCCTTTCTCTTTTTCAAGGATGGATCTAAATTCACTGCTCCATCGGGAACCTCCTCAGACAGCTGTATGAATCCATGTTTGCTGCCCATGGCTACTGTATGGGGCAAATTGTGGCATTCAGCCTGAAGAGAATCAGTACCTTAAGCCTGAGGGTGATGGAAAATGAATTAATTCATTCGTTCCTGACTCTATCTCTAATAGACAAATTTTACGTGGGCACGGGTCGGCCACTTAAGTCATTAGGACGGCCGCCAATCTCCAAGACTCCCGTGGAAGGTTTCTTTTCCTAAGGCTGGATTGGGATCCCTTCCTCTGGCACCTGACCATGCTCTGAACTGTGGGAAAAGTCCCACTCGGGACTCCAGTTCAAGGAAAGTACCAAACTCTAACCTTTGGTTGAGTATGGGAACCCCTTCTTGGGAGAATGGCTCCAGGACGCAATTGGGTAGAATGTCCCCCAGACCGGCGGAAAATTCCTCACTGTTTTTCTCTGTTCTTTTATCTTTGGGACAATTCACCTGGCACTTATGACTGCCAGGCATAATAGGGAAGGTGTACAAGGGATGCAATGCAGAGGGACGCCCCCATCGCCCCTTGCTATAGGAACCCCACAGGCAGAACAAGTAGGACGCTGCCCTAGGTTCAGGAGATTTTCAAGGTAATGGACCCTTTTCTTTCCTCTCTCTTAAAGTGACAGTAGCCATTTCGGGCTCCTTTTGACCTTTGCAATAGAGAAACAAAGAAATTTTTAAAGTGTCAAAGGCTCCACTCCCGGGAGCCCCTACTCTGGTTTCTGGGCCTGATCACCCCGGCAACCACGTGGGGTGCCCTCTCTTGGCGATTGACTTGTTAAGCATTTAGGTGCCTGCTGAGTTGGTTATGACAATAGGAGACCTGTGATTTATTCTGTGAACTGTCCTGATGGTGTTGTGTGCCCCGGCACGGGAACTGCTGTGTGACCTCTATCTCGGTAACCCTTGGGGAAGAGGCCATGAGGGTGAGGCCTGACCTCTTTTCCTTTGTTCTCCAGGCCTTTGCCTCCTGCTTCCCTGCCTGGCTCACCTGTGCTGGCTCAGGGACTAAGTGCCCTGGGCTAAGTGGGATTTGACAAGATCTTATAACTATGTTGATGTCTGCAGTCAGGCGCCTTTGCACCCTTTCTCTGGCCTTGTCAGTCGGACACCAGCTTTACGACCATGAGGAATGCCTCAACCCAGAGACTCACCCCCTGGGTGCATTTTAAAGTTGGAAACGCTTTCAGTTGGATGGTTTATGCCCCAGAAACTCCAGCTTGGAGAAAACTTGAGGAGTTTCTCTGTGCCTTTGTGATGTAGTTGGACAGGCAGGTCAATCTAGAATGTCATTAAGTTAAACCCAGTAACTTCCAACTGTCCTTGGAAAATCCTTGCAAGACTGGAAATACAGCTCTAGAGGCAGTTCAGATTCCACCCAGTTCCTTTATCTCAAAAAGGATTATCATCTCCCCTCTCCAGGAACTACTATCTAGCCCATCACTAATTCCTAAGACTGAGGGGAAAAAAAAAAAAAAGAGGGGAAAGGTCATAAGCGTGCCCTTGCTGAGAAAAAAAATCTAGCATCTTGAGTGTCTTCTCCACAAATATTAGTAAAAGGCTCAAAAAAAATTGGATTCATAACTAGGGAGCTTTATATTATTGTACCAGATTCATGGAGTGATTTTTAAAATAATAGCTGTGGAAGCTCTGTGTCTGTGTGTCTATATGCGTGTGACATTTTTACCCCTGGGTGATATGGCCAAAACTCAGAGCTCTGTTTAATTGGATTAAAGTAAGCGCTTACATAAATTCTAAATGCAATGGAAATTAACCCAATGTCTTTTAAGTTAAGACAATATGGATTAATCTTTGGTTAATGAGAGTTTAAGTTTGTTCGTTTGATTGAAAACTGTCTTCTTGTCAGAGTTGTCGGTATTTGCATACGATGCAGGCATGCAGCCTGGGCTTACTAGTCAAAAAAGGCTCATGTTGTCTGTTAGAAATTTGTCAGCATAATAACTTTAAATGGTAGCTGTTTGTTAATGTCTCAAAGTTTTTGTGGGTAATGTAAACATAATTATTGGGAACAAATGGTTTAGATATAAATGAAATAAGAGTTTATAGATAACTTTTTTTTTTTAGCAATAATTATAGTTTATGGTATGTGTATTTAAAATAACTTCCAAAATCTTTTTGGTAACTTGAAACTTTGAGGCTAAAAGCGTTTGGGTCCATCAGAAAGTGTGCCTCGTGTTTTATTGTAAAGTGGCATGTTTCTAGAAATTATGAAAAGTGTTTAGAATGTTCATATAAAAGACAGTTCATAATTGCTTAGTTTTTAGTTTTTTACTAGGGTCTGTAAGGGTTAAAAGTCTAATTAACATACGTAATTAAAGCTATTGGAAATTAATGAGGAAAACAGCTCTGTATTCAAGGAAAGTAAAATGTAAGTTTTTAGTAAAGAGGGTATAAAGAATGGAGATATTTGTTTGATGGGTTAAGAAAGATAAATTTGTCCTAATATACGAGAAAGTAAGAAAGAAAGCATGGAACAAATTCTGAATGCAAAAGAAAGTTACAGAAATTCTGAAAAGAGTTTTGTACCTGGTCAAGTTGGCTAAGACTGAAATGAATCTAATTAAGTAAATGGGTTTTAATATGAAAAAGTAAACTGATACAAAAATTAGAATTTGGTTTTCTCTCTCAAAGGGATGATTATCTTGAACTTTTGGCCTGCTCTAAGTCTACTGAAAAGACAGAATCTGGTTTGTTAAAATAATTTGTTAGGTTCAGAAAAAGACAGAGTCTTTTTCTATATTAAGGTTTTTTGCTGTTGTCACTTTGGTTAACTATTATGAAGCATTGTTTCAGTGACCCTTGTTTTACAATGACAAAATCAGCAACCTCTTGATCTTGTTTAAGTAAGTGTTTTAAAACCTTTTGATATTTTTGACAAGCTTCTCCCTCAAAAATATGCAAGCCCTGAACCAAGGCTTTCTTTTGACCTGGGTGAAGGAACAGGATTTCTCTGGGGATTTTCAGAGGCCACTGGGACTTCACAGAGAAATTTGCTCTCTCTTCCCATAAGGAGGAAGATTGTAAAGTAATTAGGTTTATTTGGTCTGTTAAATTACATTGGAACTGCATTGCTGAGAAATTTCTAACAGACAACGTGAGCTTATTCGACTAGTAAACCCAGGCTGCATGTTTGCATCATATTCAAACACTGACAACTCTTGAGGATATACTTTTTCAACCAAACCAACAAACTTAAACTTTCATTAACTGAAGATTAATCTATATCATCTTAACTTAAAAGACATTGGGTTAA
>NC_060270.1:57112942-57131024 GCF_021613505.1 Equus quagga
TTAACCCAATGTCTTTTAAGTTAAGATGATATAGATTAATCTTCAGTTAATGAAAGTTTAAGTTTGTTGGTTTGGTTGAAAAAGTATATCCTCAAGAGTTGTCAGTGTTTGAATATGATGCAAACATGCAGCCTGGGTTTACTAGTCGAATAAGCTCACGTTGTCTGTTAGAAATTTCTCAGCAATGCAGTTCCAATGTAATTTAACAGACCAAATAAACCTAATTACTTTACAATCTTCCTCCTTATGGGAAGAGAGAGCAAATTTCTCTGTGAAGTCCCAGTGGCCTCTGAAAATCCCCAGAGAAATCCTGTTCCTTCACCCAGGTCAAAAGAAAGCCTTGGTTCAGGGCTTGCATATTTTTGAGGGAGAAGCTTGTCAAAAATATCAAAAGGTTTTAAAACACTTACTTAAACAAGATCAAGAGGTTGCTGATTTTGTCATTGTAAAACAAGGGTCACTGAAACAATGCTTCATAATAGTTAACCAAAGTGACAACAGCAAAAAACCTTAATATAGAAAAAGACTCTGTCTTTTTCTGAACCTAACAAATTATTTTAACAAACCAGATTCTGTCTTTTCAGTAGACTTAGAGCAGGCCAAAAGTTCAAGATAATCATCCCTTTGAGAGAGAAAACCAAATTCTAATTTTTGTATCAGTTTACTTTTTCATATTAAAACCCATTTACTTAATTAGATTCATTTCAGTCTTAGCCAACTTGACCAGGTACAAAACTCTTTTCAGAATTTCTGTAACTTTCTTTTGCATTCAGAATTTGTTCCATGCTTTCTTTCTTACTTTCTCGTATATTAGGACAAATTTATCTTTCTTAACCCATCAAACAAATATCTCCATTCTTTATACCCTCTTTACTAAAAACTTACATTTTACTTTCCTTGAATACAGAGCTGTTTTCCTCATTAATTTCCAATAGCTTTAATTACGTATGTTAATTAGACTTTTAACCCTTACAGACCCTAGTAAAAAACTAAAAACTAAGCAATTATGAACTGTCTTTTATATGAACATTCTAAACACTTTTCATAATTTCTAGAAACATGCCACTTTACAATAAAACACGAGGCACACTTTCTGATGGACCCAAACGCTTTTAGCCTCAAAGTTTCAAGTTACCAAAAAGATTTTGGAAGTTATTTTAAAAACACATACCATAAACTATAATTATTGCTAAAAAAAAAAGTTATCTATAAACTCTTATTTCATTTATATCTAAACCATTTGTTCCCAATAATTATGTTTACATTACCCACAAAAACTTTGAGACATTAACAAACAGCTACCATTTAAAGTTATTATGCTGACAAATTTCTAACAGACAACATGAGCCTTTTTTGACTAGTAAGCCCAGGCTGCATGCCTGCATCGTATGCAAATACCGACAACTCTGACAAGAAGACAGTTTTCAATCAAACGAACAAACTTAAACTCTCATTAACCAAAGATTAATCCATATTGTCTTAACTTAAAAGACATTGGGTTAATTTCCATTGCATTTAGAATTTATGTAAGCGCTTACTTTAATCCAATTAAACAGAGCTCTGAGTTTTGGCCATATCACCCAGGGGTAAAAATGTCACACGCATATAGACACACAGACACAGAGCTTCCACAGCTATTATTTTAAAAATCACTCCATGAATCTGGTACAATAATATAAAGCTCCCTAGTTATGAATCCAATTTTTTTTGAGCCTTTTACTAATATTTGTGGAGAAGACACTCAAGATGCTAGATTTTTTTTCTCAGCAAGGGCACGCTTATGACCTTTCCCCTCTTTTTTTTTTTTTCCCCCCCAGTCTTAGGAATTAGTGATGGGCTAGATAGTAGTTCCTGGAGAGGGGAGATGATAATCCTTTTTGAGATAAAGGAACTGGGTGGAATCTGAACTGCCTCTAGAGCTGTATTTCCAGTCTTGCAAGGATTTTCCAAGGACAGTTGGAAGTTACTGGGTTTAACTTAATGACATTCTAGATTGACCTGCCTGTCCAACTACATCACAAAGGCACAGAGAAACTCCTCAAGTTTTCTCCAAGCTGGAGTTTCTGGGGCATAAACCATCCAACTGAAAGCGTTTCCAACTTTAAAATGCACCCAGGGGGTGAGTCTCTGGGTTGAGGCATTCCTCATGGTCGTAAAGCTGGTGTCCGACTGACAAGGCCAGAGAAAGGGTGCAAAGGCGCCTGACTGCAGACATCAACATAGTTATAAGATCTTGTCAAATCCCACTTAGCCCAGGGCACTTAGTCCCTGAGCCAGCACAGGTGAGCCAGGCAGGGAAGCAGGAGGCAAAGGCCTGGAGAACAAAGGAAAAGAGGTCAGGCCTCACCCTCATGGCCTCTTCCCCAAGGGTTACCGAGATAGAGGTCACACAGCAGTTCCCGTGCCGGGGCACACAACACCATCAGGACAGTTCACAGAATAAATCACAGGTCTCCTATTGTCATAACCAACTCAGCAGGCACCTAAATGCTTAACAAGTCAATCGCCAAGAGAGGGCACCCCACGTGGTTGCCGGGGTGATCAGGCCCAGAAACCAGAGTAGGGGCTCCCGGGAGTGGAGCCTTTGACACTTTAAAAATTTCTTTGTTTCTCTATTGCAAAGGTCAAAAGGAGCCCGAAATGGCTACTGTCACTTTAAGAGAGAGGAAAGAAAAGGGTCCATTACCTTGAAAATCTCCTGAACCTAGGGCAGCGTCCTACTTGTTCTGCCTGTGGGGTTCCTATAGCAAGGGGCGATGGGGGCGTCCCTCTGCATTGCATCCCTTGTACACCTTCCCTATTATGCCTGGCAGTCATAAGTGCCAGGTGAATTGTCCCAAAGATAAAAGAACAGAGAAAAACAGTGAGGAATTTTCCGCCGGTCTGGGGGACATTCTACCCAATTGCGTCCTGGAGCCATTCTCCCAAGAAGGGGTTCCCATACTCAACCAAAGGTTAGAGTTTGGTACTTTCCTTGAACTGGAGTCCCGAGTGGGACTTTTCCCACAGTTCAGAGCATGGTCAGGTGCCAGAGGAAGGGATCCCAATCCAGCCTTAGGAAAAGAAACCTTCCACGGGAGTCTTGGAGATTGGCGGCCGTCCTAATGACTTAAGTGGCCGACCCGTGCCCACGTAAAATTTGTCTATTAGAGATAGAGTCAGGAACGAATGAATTAATTCATTTTCCATCACCCTCAGGCTTAAGGTACTGATTCTCTTCAGGCTGAATGCCACAATTTGCCCCATACAGTAGCCATGGGCAGCAAACATGGATTCATACAGCTGTCTGAGGAGGTTCCCGATGGAGCAGTGAATTTAGATCCATCCTTGAAAAAGAGAAAGGCACAAGGAAAACTAGAACTTCAGCTCACAAGCCGGTGAAGCAAGCGGGCTCAGCAAGCCAAGGAGTCAAAAGAAAGACTTCCCGGACTCAAGGTCTGGAAGTAATGCTCCTCTATTCAAATAGCATGGGGACAGGGCCCAAGGGCAGTGAAGAGCTGCAGCATGGGGACAGGACCCATGGCCAGGACTTAACAGGTCTTAGTCTTATTGCATAAGGAAGCATTCCCAGAAAGACGTTTTAAAACATACTCAGGCAAAGTTGATATAACCTCTTCATAAAAAGAAAATGAGCTCAAGCATTCCACCTTTTACAATCTTATCAACACTCAGACCTTTATATTTCACCAATTCAAGTATAACCTGAGTCAGGGTTTAAGCTGACAAATAAAAATGGCAAGCAATAGGATATATTGGAGTATATGAGGAAACCATTTGGTATAAACCTAATTCGGCCTGACTTCCTTTTTTTTCCTCCAGAAGGGCCTGACTGGCTATTGAGCACGCATTGCATATCTGCTTAGACATTTCCTTTGGCCAGAACAAAGGCCCTTCAGATAAAGATGCAACTCCCCCCCCCCCCCGCCATTAGCATTTTTTTTTTTAGGCTAGGAACTGATTGCTGCACTCACCTCCCAGCTCACCTGTGACCACCCAGCTGGAGACAACAGACTGCCACCCTGCTGTGTTCACAGAGACAGAAGACCTACCTGCTATTTCCATCAATCGCTGTGCCGACAGAGCAGTCTCGCGACTATTGTAAAAGGGACATTTCAATCCTATGTGAAACATCCTCTTTGAGGGTATATAACCACCCTTATACCCCCACTCCTTTGGAGTGCTCTGTTCCTTTGTGGAAAGACTCTCCCGGGTTATAATCCTCAGATTTAAGCTCAGAATAAACTCACCCAAATTTTCACTTATAGATTGGATATGGATTATTTTCGTCGACAAAACCTAGTTACCATTTTCCGTGTTTCTTTTTTAATTTGGCCTTTTTTCATAGACACCAATAAAAATTATGATGAGAGCTCTCACAATTTTTTCCCCCAATTTAGAAGTTTTCCGAATTTAAATAATCCATCGTCTGGCCAAATTGACGAGTAGGATCTTAACAGCGACTCAACCAAAGCTTAACCAAGGACAAAGAGGCGTCCCCAAAAGAGATCCAGAAAATTCACTCCCAAAAATAGCTTAAGAAAGTAAAGGCAAGCAACAAAGGTTGAGACGACAAAGGCCCCTTATGAAATCAATTGGGACCTCTTATGACAAACTCCCCTGAGAGCTTACACAGCCGGACCAAGAGTGTGTCCCGGAACCCTAGTCTACTCGACTGGCCGCCAAGATGCGTGCCGGTACATGCATCCTCCGATGGCAGAGACCAGAAAGGTCACAAAGCCAAGCTCTCAAGACATGGAACAAGACAAAAAGCCAAGACAACAGGCTTATAGAGATGCCTGTGTCTTATGACAAACAAAAAGACAGAGACCAGGAAAAGTCTATCTCTGGGAGGAAAAGGATCTACAACCTGTGAGTACTCAAATACTAGAGTCGCTGAGTCCAAGAAGCTAGCCTCACCAACATTTTCTCCCGCTAATTTAAATTTAGAAGAGCAAAAAATCTCACCACTCTTGCTTCCATTGGAGCCTGCAGGCAGAGATCCGGGAGACTGACGTGGTAAGAACTCTTACCTCTTGCCGGCTCTCGTCAGGGGTCCGGGATCTCTTGGCCGCAGCAGTCCAGGAGCAAGCAGTGTCCAGCCAGTGAAATTTCATCCTGCTGACTACGCCAAAACTGTAGGGGAGGAGGACATTTCCTCTCCCCAAATGTGGGTTCATCTGGCGGAGAACGCATTAAATTCACATGAGACAGAATAGCCAGAGAAAATTAAACAAAGCTTTACTACGAACCATGGCCCGGGGCCTTTCTTCCCGAAGGAAGAAAGGGCACCGAAGAAGTGGGATGCACATAGTGGTTATACACCCCCAAACAGGGTGTTTCACATGTGATTGAAATGTCCCTCCCACAATAGTCACAAGATTGCCCTGTCAGCACAGCGCTTGATGGACACAGCAGGTAGTGGTCTGCTGTCTCAGAGGGCGAAGCCGGAGGCAAGTGGATTGTCTGGAGCTGGACTGTCACAGGTGAGCGCAGCAATCAGTTCCTAGCCTAAGGAAAGATGCTTAATCCTTAAGAAATGCCAACGTTGGGAGGGGGAGGGAAGTCAGTTACAGGAGGTTACCAGACTAGCACAATAAAATGCAGATTTAAGTCCTTGCCTTTGGTATTGATTAAGAGTTTCTAGAGAGAAGGTCATCTCCTTTCTTCTTCCTGGTACAGAGAGGGAGGCACCTTTTACAGATAGAGATTTACCTTACAAATGTAAACGTGTCCTAACAAAGGGCGAGTTCCATTCCTCAGAGCCTCCTTCCTTGTCCCAGTTTATCAAAAGCAATCAGCCTCAAATAATCCTGATGCCAAAGAGACATATCTTGGAGTGGCCAATTCCAGGTCCGCACAGTTCCCTCCTCTGAAACTTTCCTGGAAGTTTCACATATAAAAAGCTGAGCTGGTGGCTGTGGAGAGAGAAATTGAATTAGTAGGTGAGTGGTAAGAAATCTGCAAAGAGAGAAAAGAACGCAGATTAGAATGAGGATAGACAAGCAGAAAAGAACAAACTGTAGCACATTTCCCCACACTCCATTAAACCAGTTCCCCAATCCTGGAAATAAGTCTGTCCAATAAAATGTGTGAGCTTCATTTATCTGATGGAAAATGTCAATCTTCTCTTTTAATAGATGTAAGTTAGATGCTACTTGCCCAGTTTGATAAACATACAAGCAACATTTTTCACCGATGATTGCACAGGCTCCTCATTGCTGGGCAGTCAGTGTATCCAGAGCACGTCGATTTATGAGGACCACAGAGGCTCGGCTGCTCGTCTGTGACTGGAGTATTCTCAAAGTCTGCATGGTGGTGTTGAACTCTTGTTCCATCACCATGGAGAGATTTAAGATCGCCTTTTCCAACTCGTAGTCTCCGAAGCTGGGGAATAAGACTCTCGATGCTGACAAGAACTTGGAGTTGTGATACACAAGCGGATTCTCCACCATTTCCCGATGGGCACGCTTATGTGGCACAATCTTATGAACAAAGGAACCCAGGTTTGCAATTTGGCTGGCATTTAGGGTGGAGTATTTAGTGACAGAAGGGCCAGGTATCCGAGTCCACAGCGTCCTGACAAATTAGGTGGGAAGCTTTCATATACTTTGTTGCCGCATAAAATAAAAAGACCAGTGTGGTTTATAGACAAAGTTAGAGCTAAATCTAGAGTTCCCACAGTCTGGAGAATTCCATGCGCTATGCCACTGGTACTGTTAGAGCCTAAAAATCTCCATTTTCCATGCGCTCCTGTCAATCTGTGAGAACAGAACAGATCGCAGAATAGCTGTACAGGAGGCCTGAAGTCTGATTTCGGCAGCTATAAAGCCTGGTCTTGTCACCTGACCAAGTGAGTTCAGATTTTTGATCCACCCATATATAGTTTACAGTATTGGGCAGCTTAACCATGCGGGCAGCTGCAATACCCCAAGTTGTACATGGGTGTCTCATGAGCCTTCCAGAACATTTGGTGATTTGGCAGATGTTTGTGCCAAGGGGAGTAGCTTTAGAGTCACTTATAACTCCCGTTAGAGGTTTGAAGATGCCACCTGTGGAATCGAACCACAGAGTTTGATTACAATATTGTCCTAGTATGTCACCCAGGAAAGGTCCAGTGTCATGTTTACTTTCGATGCAGAGGGAAAATCTTTCACCTGTTGTCTTCACCTGGGCAAGGGAGAGTCCTGGAGCTTCCTTAGAGTCTTTCTGGGGCCCAAATGACTCACCAGGACGAGGGGCAGAGTGAAGTTTTCCTTGTCCTGGATGCCATGCCCTGCTGTTCATCCGTCTTCCGTACTTAGTCCGCCAGGTGTTCACTTCAGCAGGAACAAAGACCAGTTCCTGTTCCTTTGCACTATCTAGCTGTTGACATAACCAGCAGTCAGACTGATTAGTTAGCATGGTCAAGGCTTGGTAAACCGGTATAAGGGGGTATTTGGTTTGTGCTGGACTTGTTGAAAAAGAGAAGGTTAGTAAAAGCAAGACACAGGTTGGAAAAGAGCCCATAGTGGAGACTTAGAGAGAAGTAGGATAGATAGAGACCAGCACTCTCCAGTCAGCTTTTTAATAAATGATTAAAGGAAAATATATATTTGCTAATAGTTTCGTGTGTGTTTGTGTGTCTGTGTGTGTGTGTAGGGAGCCTTTAAATGCAAAGGTGAGGAAATAGGTGAAAGTGCGGTTTCTTGATCCGTGATCTTGGGAAAAGCTGTCTACTTCGTGGTGTTGGCTGCTTCTGGGGCCTGAGAATTGGCCCTGGAAATCCTTAGTTCAAGGTCATCTGTGGGGACTGTCTCCCATTTGCCTTGAGAGTGATGTCCTGGGTCTATTTTGGCGTGGCTTGAATGGATCCAGGAAGATTTTTCCTTTATTTAGATGACCATGTAGGTGGTCAGTAGGATTTCATAAGGTCCTTGCCAGCATGGTGACAGCGTGTTTTTTCTTTTAAAGACCTTGATGTACACCCGATCTCCTGGTTGAAAGGGACGGCAAGGCTCGTCAGAAGATGGAGGCCATGCATCTTTTACCTGCAGACGATATGCTTCAAGTATGCTAGTTAATTTCTGTATATAGCTAGTCTTGGCATCAAATTGTTCACTTAAATTCCCATAATATTCACTTAATCAGGGAATCAAAGGTTTAGATATGCCAGTAGGCATCAGGCATCCAAAGACTATTTCAAAAGGAATCAATCCATGTCTCCTATTTGGAGTATTTTGAATCTTTACAAGGGCCAAGCGCAGAGCTTCTGGCCGTTTAAGTCCAGTTTCTTTACAGACCTTTCCTAAAGTCCTTTTCATGTCTAGATTTTTAGGTTCCACTTGCCCTGAAGACTGGGGGTGATATGGGGTATGAAATTTTAATGAGTCCCCCAGAGTTTTTGCAAGCAAGTGGTTTATGTCTGCTGTAAAATGAGTTCCTTGGTCTGATTCAATCCATAAAGGGATGCCAAAACGAGGAATAACTTCAGTTATTAATTTCTTTCCCACGGTTGTGGCATCTGCATGTCTAGTTGGATAGCATTCAGTCCATCCACTAAACATGCAGATGATATCCAAACAGTGAGAGTTTATGGCCCTGAGGTCTTGTACAAATCTGTACATTTGGTTCCCATCTGAGTCAAATTTGCCTTCTTTTTTTACTGGGTGAGGAAGTAAAAACTAGTCCACCCCGTTGCAAAAGAGAGTCTATTATGGGTTCAATTCTTCGCTCTGCATCTCTGGAGAGCAGGTATTGGTCTACTGATGGAAATGGTTCATTCTTCTTCCAAGTAATGTGCACGGGTTCTGCACTAAGCAACAATCATTTGCATGTGTAGCCCAAAGACTAATTGGGAAATCTTTTAAAGACTCATCTTCAGAAGAATTTAAATAAGGACGAGTTTCTAGCCAGGAAAGCAGGAGACTTGGGGTTTGGTCAGAGAGCAAGGAGATAAGAACACCTTTTTCATTACAATTTGTAGTGGCATTAAATTTACATAACAAATCTCTGCCAAAGAGGTTTGCTCGAGAACAGAGACCAGAAAGGCATGATGAGTGTTCAGGGGGCCTAAAGATACCGGAGTGGGCTGGGATATGGGCAGTGAAATAGGCTGCCCAGAGACTCCTACAACTTGAATAGACTCAGAGGTGACAGGTAGAGATAAATCCCCCGAATGGATAGTGGAGAAAGCCGCACCAGTATCACCTAAAAAATCCAGTTCCCAATCCTCTATTCTAGGTTTAACAGTAGGCTCGGGGGTACAACTGAGGATTGGCTGGCCCCATCATTTTAGGGAGAAATGCCCCTCAGGAGGAGAAAAACGAGTCTTCTGGGGGTTCTGGGGCCAAGTGGGGATATTTTTCAAACTTTTCCTTCTCTTAAGAGCAGGACATTCTCTTTTCCAATGCCCTGGTTTCTTGCAATACCTGCAATTGTCTGGGGGCCAATAGGGAGGCCTCTGAGTGGGCTTTAGTTGACTTTCAGAGTTGCCTTTTTGCTTCTCAAAAGATTCAACTTGTAGAGCAAGAAGAATTGTCTTTAATTCTCTTTTTCCTTTACTTTCCTGCTGACTATTTTCAAAGAACCCCATGACAAACAGAAATGGCGAGCAATAGGATATCTTGGAGCATATGAGGAAGCCATTTGGTGTAAACCTAATTCAGCCTGACTTTGTTTTTCCAAAAGGGCCTGACATGGCCATGGAGCATGCATTGCATATCTGCTTTAAACATTTACTATGGCAAGAACAAATGGCCTTAAGATAAAGGTGCAACTTCCCCCCACATTGGCATTTCCTTAGGGATAAGCATCTTTCCTTAGTCTGGGAACTGACTGCTGCGCTCACTTGTGACCACCCAGCTCGAGACAACAGACCTGCCACCCTGCTGTGTTCACCAAGACAGCAGACCTACCTGCTGTTTCCATCAATCGCTGTGCTGACAGGGCAGTCTCGTGACTATTGTAAAAGGGACATTTCAAGCATATGTGAAACATCCTCTTTGGGGGTATATAACCACTCTATATACCCCACTTCTTTGGTGCCCTTTTTTCCTTCAGGAAGAAAGGCCCCAGGCCATGGTCCTCACATTTTAACTCAGAATAAACTCACCCAAATTTTCATTTATAGATTGGTTATGGATTATTTTCCTCAACACCCATCACACTCCTCATTCTCTATTTCCTTTGCCTTCAGATACCATCTCAGCTGGTTATGGTTCTTTACCCATTGAAGTGACTCAAACGTTCATTCCTGAAGGGTGCAGGCCATTAGTAATCCTGCCTAGATTGAGTTGTAGTTTTCCACTGCCCCTAATCACAGAGCATGGTAACACTAACAGCCTCCTTGAGGTACCTCCTCTACTCCAGACACACTTTTCTGTGCCTTGGCTGTGGAGAAGAAGTGCAGTGTCCCCTTGGTAGTCAGGATCAATCACCCCAGCTAGCACAGTAACTCCCTTCTTTGCCTGCTGAGTCAGAGCCATGAGGAGTCCAAAGTTGCCGGGCAGCATTTATTGCTGTGACCCTTTTTTCCCTCTGGACATCTTTAATTCTCTTCTTTTTTTTTTTTTTTTTTTGAGTAATTTTATTGAGATCATAATTGTTTATAACATTGTGTAATTTTGGGTGTACATTATATTGTTGTGACTCTTTTTTTTTTTTTTGTAAGATTTGCCCTGAGCTAACATCTGTGCCAATCTTCCTCTACTTTGTAAGTGAGATACCTCCACAGCATGGCTGATGAGTGGAGCAGGTCTACACCCAGGATCCAAACCTGCCAACCCTGGGCCACCAAAGCAGAGCATGCAGAACTTGAACCACTCGGCCATGGGACCAGCCCCTGTTGTGACTCTTGATGGAAGTATTTTTTCCTTTCAGCTTAAAACCTCTAATCCAGCAGAGGATAAAGTCATGGGAACAAGAAGCAAAAACTTTTCTAGTGGATCTCTAAGGGTAATAGTGAGCAGGGTCACTCCCATTTCCACCCCTTGACACATGAATCCAGGCTGTGGGAGAAGGAGCAACATATATTGCATTTGATTTTCAGCAATCTCAGCCCTGTAGCTGTGAGAGATAAGGGGCTCCTTCAGGGCACACATAGAAGCTTTCAGGTCACTTACGTGGTGCTTGAGCTGAGAACTTGAATCATCATTTTCCTTCACCACTTTGTCCAGAGACATTAGGAGTAAACAGCCAACCTCATTACATTTGTTAGCTTTCCAAAAATGTTTGAAAGTATCATATACACAGTCACTCAGCTCTTTGTTTCTTATAAGTGGTGGATTAGGATTATCCGATGGAGATATTTTACATCTCTCTATTGCCAGATCATGCCACAGACTATCAGTGCTCCCTTTCCTATTGGAAATAGAATCATCAGTGTCCTTTAATCTAACCAGATTAGAAAGCCAATTCCAGAAACCCAAGAACCAATTCAGAGAACTCATCCTTAACACTCTGTTCCTCTAGAACCACTCTCAGTACCCAAATCTGTATTAGTCTGGGTTCTCCAGTGAAACAGAACCAATAGGTACACTGTGGCCCAGTCAAGTTCACCCATAAAACTAACCATCACATCTACTGATGCATAACAAATTATTCTAAAATTTAGCATCTTAAGACAGCAAACATTTATTGTCTCCCTGCTGTGGATCAGGAATCAGGAGCAGCTTAGAGCCTCTTGGGAGGCTGCAGTCAAGGTGTTGGCCACAGCTACGGTTACCTCAAGGCCTGAGTGGGGGTGGATCCATTTCTAGGTCACTCTTGTGGTTGTTTTCAGGTCTCAGGTCCTAACTGGCTGTTGACTGGAGATCAACACATTTCTCTCCACGTGGCTTCTCCACAGGGCTACTCATAATGTGGCAGCTTACATTCCCCCAGATCAAGGGCTCAAAGAGAAGGAAAACAAGACAGAACCCAGAGGTGTTTTGTAACCTAATCATGGAAGCAACAAGCCCTCACTTTTGCCCTATTCTATTGGTTAGAAGAAAGTCACTAAGTGTAGCCCACACTCACTTACATACGTGTAGAAATCCAGCTCTCAAATGTGGGGAAAAGAACCTGCAAAGCTACACAGCAGGCTGACAACAGTGGCTTCTCCTGGCGGGGCAGTGGGTTTGGGTGTAGCAGGGGCCCAGGTCGGGTGGGGCTGCAGGGAAAGGAATGGTGTTAAGAAGGACTTTCACACTTCCATTTTATTTGTGTTGTTTTATTTGAATTGTTTTATCAGAATGTATTAAAGTATTATATGTGTAATTGAAAATAAATACAAATTCAGGAAAACCCTCACTGGAGTTAATAAAACATTCCCATTTGTTTTTAAATGGGAATTAAACAAATATATTTTTAATTAATTAATTAATTTAATTTTTTTGGTGAGGAAGATTGTCCCTGAGCTAACAGCTGTGCCAATCTTCCTCTATTTTTTTGTATGTGGGACGCCACCACAGCATGGCTTGATGAGTAGTGTGTAGGTCCACACCTGGGATCTGAACCCACAAACCCTGAGGGGCTGAAGCCAAGTACGTGAACTTAACCACCATACCACCAGGCTGGCCCCCCAAAATATATATTTTTTAAAAAGGAATGAATATGTCATGATCACTGAAATGTTCTTCTTTTATTGAAAGATCATTAAAAATACCTGTAGTTTATGCTACAGGCCGCATGTGAGGTCGAATAAAGCAGTGGCCTTTTACTTTGGAATTGATTCTTCTGGGTTTATTGGAGCAACTGGAAGCATCGACTCAGGTTGTCAGTGGGAACTAGGAGGGCAAAGGGCAGGAGTTAAATGGACAGCCTTCTTCACAAGCTAATCTTTGAGAAATTTTTTTGCATACTCCTGAGATTCCTGAGATGGAATATAAATTTTCACTGATAAGACTTAGGGAATAAAATGTGCTATTTTGCAGATAAAGCAATAATGACAAAGCTGAGTAACACCCTTTGAATACTTGATATGTGCCGGGCCCTGTGCTAAAAGCTTTACATACATTATGGCATTTTATCTTGACAAAAGGCACTGTATGCAAGGCACTATAATTGCATTTATGCAAAAGGCTCTATGATTGCATTTTTCCGATTGAGAGAGGTGAGGTAAATGGCTCAGGGTCACACAGCTGTAAGTGGATTCAAACAAGGGTCTGATCCAAGGTCCCTGCTCTTGCCCTTACCATTAGAAATGAGGTCTGCCAGCAGGAGGCCAATCTCTGTCCTCAAGAACAGGAGCAGACTGCCAGGAAGGAGGGGTAGAAAGCAATGATGTCGTGAAGTTACGTCTGTCTCCACCTGTTGCTCTGCTGAGCGCTTGCCTGCCCAGGATTTGCTCTCAATGTCTTGGGCCTGCCGCCCACCCCACCCTAGCTGTTGGGTCTGGTCTTACTCAGGCTCCGTGTCAGCACCCAGGAGGGAGGCCAGCTCTGGAGTACGTACTTTACGTTAGCACAGTGAGAGACTCCTCAGGCACCACACCAGGAGATGAGTGTTTTCTTCTATCAAGGCGCCCCAACCAAGACCAACAGGAGAAAAGAGAGGCCTCGCAGAAATGAATCAATCATGTTGTAGCCACTGAGGGGTGCCTGCGAAGCAGGATGAAAAGGATATAGAGTACATCTGGAGTATAGCTGCTGCGTGTTACGCTTCAGAAATCCAGGGGCCAGAGAGGAAAGTGACTCATTCGTGGACTTCCTACCAGTGAGGGTGCAGCTGAGAGTAGTAGCCGGTCTCTGGCTTCCTGCTCAGGGCTCTCTCCCATCCTGTGTCAGGATGGAGGCCTCGGTCCTTCTGGCTGAGACCTGTGGTGGCCTTAACAAAAGTGCCAGCTCCCGAGTAAAGTACAGGTGACCAGGCTGGGGCTGGAAACACAAAGAAGAACAGGAAGTCATTTAGGAGTGTGGAAGATCAGAACAAGCATCACGTCAAAGGCAGAAACACAGGAGGGGGTCCCCCATTCCACAGCGTACACTGCCTGCCAGGGCCAGGCCCACAGTGTGAAGGCAGGCAAAGGGCACCAGCGGGCACCGGCTGAGAGGCTACAGGGCAGGCAGAAAGAAATGTTCTTACTGGTGACTAGAGATTTTCACATATTGAGGTATATAGGGTAATTATTCAGGTTCAAAACTGAGTCAACCTGAACTAAAAAGCCCAGCTTATGGCCCATCAAACATCCATTGTGGGGCTGTCCCGTTGGCGCAGCGGTTAAGTGCGCGCCTTCCGCTTTGGCAGCGCAGGTTTGCTGGTTAGGATCCCAGGTGCGGACATGGCACCACTTGTCAAGCCATGCTGTGGTATGTGTCCCACGTATAAAGTAGAGGAAGATGGGGACAAATGTTAGCTCAGGGCCAGTCTTCCTCAGCTAAAAGAATGGAGGATTGGCAGCAGTTAGCTCAGGGCTAATCTTCCTCAAAACACACACACACACACACACACACACACAAAAACCCCATCAGTTGTTCCTCTGTTTTAACCATTCAAGTAAGGAAGGCAGTCTCCCGCCGGGATAGGAATAAACACTTCCCCTCCTATGCCCTAGTGGTAACGCCCACCTGCTGGGTCATGTTGACCTGGTAATTTGCAACTGAATACCTCTTTCAAACTTTGAAAATGTACCCTGGGTGTGTTTAACGTCTGTTCTTTGTTCTAAAACATGTAAGACTGTACTGAAAGCCATGCTTCTCTGGTGTGGGGTTTCCAGGGACTATGAGGAAGACAACTTTGACTCCGGGATATGCCAGGACCAAAACCTGAAATGCCTCCAGTGGCTCGAGGGAGAATGAAAATCAGTGAAGTGAGCTGGTGAACAGAGGCCTTGGCCCCACCACTCTTTCCTAACCCCCTGAAAACAAATTGCTACTGACTTTAAAGAAGACAGATTTCTGTCACTAATCTGAGACTCATATCAGAGTTGATAGCTCACTTGGGAGGATGGAAACTGTGGCTCATCGAGAACAATTGTCCCATCTAAACAAAGCAGTGGCTGATCAGTTTCAGCAAATTCCTCATCTGCCGGAACGCAGACTCAGTATTGCCCGCTCTCCAGTTTCCCAAGAGACACTAGAAATTTATATTTTTATGAGTAACCTCCTGAATTTTAACGGTTGGCAACACATTCAAATATTTTAAACCTATGTGGACCAGGCTAGATCTGTGACCAATTGGTACTCCCCCAGTCTGCGGGTGGTATTTTAGAGCTGGGGGGCGGGGGGGGGGGGCGGTGGTGACTGTATCCAAGGATCAAAGGGCCGTGAGGCTGCTCTCCAGCTTAGTTGAACTTTAATACAAGTACAAACCCATTACCCAGGTCTAAATCCTTACCCCTTGAGGCCAGTGTCGACAAAAATAATCCATAACCAATCTATAAATGAAAATTTGGGTGAGTTTATTCTGAGCTTAAATCGGAGGATTATAACCCAGGAGAGTCTTTCCACAAAGGAACAGAGCACTCCAGAGAAGTGGGGGTATACAGGGTGGTTATATACCCTCAAAGAGTATGTTTCACATATGATTGAACTGTCCCTTTTATAATAGTCACGAGGCTGCTCTGTCAGCACAGCGATTGATGGAAACAGCAGATAGGTCTGCTGTCTCAGTGAACGCCGCGGGGTGGCAGGTGTGTTGCCTCAAGCTGGGCGGTCACAGATGAGCGCTGCAATCGATTCCCAGCCTAAAGAAAGATGCTTAATCTTTAAGGAGATGCCAACTCTGGGAGGGGGAGAGAAGTTGCACCTTTGTCTCAAAACGTCTAAGCAGATATGCAATGTATGCTCAATGGCCACAGTCAGGCCCTTTTGGAAAAAGAAAGTCAGGCCGAATTAGGTTTATACCAAATGGCTTCCTCATATACTCCAATATATCCTATTGCTTGCCATTTTTATTTGTCACCAGACAGCCTTTGGAATGCAGAGGTTTTCAGATTTTTCACGTTTATGGGACCCCTGCTGTGGAGTTTGCCAAGAGAGCTCTGAGGCAGTGCCCTATTAAGAATTATAATGAATTAATGAATAAGAATTAAAAATTAAGTGCCCTATTATCGATTTTTCTGCAGCAAAGTATATAAATATTCAGAAATCAAGTAAGATAAAGAATATAAATAATCTCACCTAAGATCTAGTCAAGTTTTGCTACCAAATGAGATAGTTGCAAACTTGTGAAAAAATATTGTTTTCAAAATCATTGGGATTTCAGATTGTTGATAGGGGATTGTCGACGTATTGTAAGGGAGGACAGAACGAATGGGTAATAGGTACATGCTGTGTAATTAATCGATTTATGCAGAATTTATGCCTGACGACCTCTGCCCTTTGGGGAATATCTGTGTGTCTTTGCTAATTGGGGATGTCCCTGCCATCTCTGCTTTGGCCTCAGGGGAGAGGCCTTGCTTTGCCTTTACTCCCATCCCCCCAGGGGCAAGCCCTGCCCTCAACACTCCAGCACAGCTGAGACAGGATGGCAGGGAAGCCCAGCATGGCAGTCACTTCCCATGCTCCTAGAAGTGGCTTCTCTCAGAGATGCCACCCCACAGCGGGACCCTGCCTTGGTGGCCTCCCTGTTTGGCTCCCGTCTATCTTGATGCCTCAAGGTCCACGCTAAATTCTCAACAATGATCCAAATGAGGAAAAGCTCTTCCTCTCTAGTACTTGTCTCTCTTCCACCCTCAAATTTGCACCCCAGTAGTTTACAACTACTATGTGGTGGATGATTGCCAGAGGAATTATGTTTCCCAGTCACAAGAATCCCCACCTTGAGCCTCAGGGCTGCGATTATCCTGTCTCCACCCTGCCACCCCTCAGGACAATTACAACACAGCAGCTGCCGACAGCAGCACATTCTGGGTGACGTGACGGAATCTTAGTGTCCACAATCCACTCTGCCAAACTGGGCCAAATTCCAGGTCATTTCTTCAAAGTCTCAGAGGATGATCAGGTGTGCGTCTCCCTCCTGAAGCTTTAGGGGTTCTGCTCCTGATCTCTGTGCGTTACTCCACAAAGAACAGACACACACCTCCAGCAGTAAAAACCCAACAGGGCACAATCTAAATCTAAATCTGGAAAAGAATCCTCTCTCCTGTGAAAGATGTAAGCCTACGAGGTCTTGGCTTTGCTGAAACACCACTCTGTAACAGATAAGACACACCCAATTTACACTACAAATAAAGCGCTTGGCTTAGCTTCTCACCCTAAACACCTCTACTCTGGCAGCTTCAGTTTCCCTCAGGAAAAATACTTTTGAGTCTGTAAAGGTAGGAGCATTCTGAAACGACATCTGCAGAGATGAAGGGAAGTCTTTTCTTCCACTGACATGACTGTTGAAGCTCTCAAAAGAGCTGCTCCCATTTCTAGGCAACCGAAGGTTTCCAAAGATGAAGGTACAGTCTCAACACACCGTGGGATGTGTGTGTGTGTGTGTGTACTATATTGTGATTGATAAGTAATCTATGTGGTGATACATGATGCTGTGTGCATATCATTGCCCAATAACCCTCAAAAATCTTTCACCCAATAATATTAGCATCCATCAGTGATCCTTGCCTGGATTATTACATTGTTGGTTACAAAATGGTAATTTTTCTAATTCTATAACTTCTTCTACATTTGTTAGCTGGCAGCCTTTGAAAGAAGAAAGCTCACCTCCAACATCACCTTTATATTGAGCGTTGCTATGGACGACAGGGTTCTTCTCTTGATGCGGGATCGGTGAGCCGAGGAGTCAAAAGAAAGATTTCTTAGACTCTCAAGATCTGGCAGTAGTGCTCTTTTATTTAGAGAATAGTGTGGAATAGAATGGGGACAGGACCCAGGGGCAGTCGGAGCTTCTGCTGCTGCCGCTGCTGCTGCTGCCCCCGCTGGCATGGGGACAGAGCCCATGGGCAGGCAGAGCTGGTGCGTGGGGACAGGACCCACGGGCAGTCAGAGCTCCTGCTGCTGCCCCGAACTGAGGGTTGGGGCCAATATTTAAGGCATAGGTGTGTGAGTTATCTCTTTATTGGTGCCTGTTTGGTCTGGCCATTTGGTGGTCCCACAAATCAAACCGGATTGAGTAAAGGGCAGAAGTCACCGCTCAAATATTATCCTCGGCTAAAGACAAAGGAGGATTTGTGGGGGGGGGG